>NC_057935.1:58399224-58504224 GCF_018555375.3 Anguilla rostrata
TAACTTCTGGTGTCAGTCACTTGCATTGTGACCTGTGATTGGTTGGCGGTGGTGAGGGGGGAGGTCTTATCCTTGGTGTGGGGTCATTCTGAATCCTGGTCAGCAGTATTCCGAAAACGTTAGGCTGACTGTGTAACTGTGTGCTCTGTGTGTCAGTAATTGTGTTTTTGTACAGAATGAAGACATTTTGCCTTTTATTTTTTTAAACTGAATTGTAATGGCATATTTAAAAACCTAAAGTTATATTTCGTTCTCCCTAAGTTATGTTTAGACAACAGCAATAACATTGATTGTGTTAATTATAAGATAATAACTGTTTATTAAATAATAATGTACTGTAAAAAAAACAACACACAAATGTTTCTGTGGAATGGTTTTTCCTTGCAAAAAATAATCGATTATTGAGCGCTGAAATTTTGATGTTACCTGATGATATGATAGCATCACACACACACACATACACACATTACACACACACACACACACACACACGTGCACACGCACACACACACACACACACACACACAGACACACACACACACACACGCACACACACACACACACACACACACGCGCGCGCGAGCTCCTCTCCTGCGTTACGCTGCTGTGGAGAAGTGCAGCGGCGACAAAGGAACGCACTTCCTCTGGCCGTTTGAAATGGTTTTTTTTTTGGAGGTGGCGATGTCCGCCAGCAGCTATCGCGGCTAACCGGCCGCGGCGCACGCGCTGGAGGGACGCCGCGCCGCGTCATGCTGTGAGACGCACGCGCCGAACGCTACGAGCTACTGCACCGGCGTTCAGAGGCGTGACTTTGCAAGTGGATGCCAGCTACAGGATGTTACATTACATTACAGGCATTTAGCAGACGCTCTTATCCAGAGCGACTTACAGAACTTTTACATAGCATTTTACATTATATCCATTTATACAGCTGGATATATACTGAAGCAATGCAGGTTAAGTACCTTGCTCAAGGGTACAACGGCAGTATCCTTACCCGGGAATCGAACCTACGACCTTTCGGTTACAAGTCTAGTTCCTTACCCGCTGTGCTACACTCCGTCCGGATGTGACATCACTCCTGGAGAACGAATGGGAGTGTTGTTAGTTCCCGTAGCTTCCCGGGAATAAAAAAAAACAGTTCATTAGCTTATACCTGGGCCTAATCTCCTATGATGTATATTACTAACTGAAGAGAGTATGCGTGGTATACGTGCTCAAGGAAAGCGGGCATGAAGCTGTCCACTGACTGTTCGAACACGACAGCTCATTTAAAAACAGAGGAACAGAAAAGAGCATCTGTGATTCCACAAAATGAACATTTAGGACTTCACTTACTTTAGCACGTGTAAAAACCGCTTAGCACACGGAAAACCAACAACGTGACCAATGATTGGTGCAAAACAAATACCACGAGCAGTCATTGGTCGTGTTCTTGGTTTTGCATGTGCTAAAATGTTGTGCACATGCTAAAGGTCCTTAAATGTACTACAGAGAGGGTTCCCATACACAGATGGAAGAAAAAACTTCCCAGGATGCTAAGAGTGGAATTCCCGCAACACAGTTTGGCTCTGCCTACACTCGGATACGATACTGCACACTTCGACCAAATGCTACTTGTACGGTGAAACGTGTTCCTCGTTCAACATCTGACTTTTAGATTCTGGCGTGTTGTGTTTTGCTTTCTGCGTCTGAGCCGGTAATTCAGTCTCATGTTACTCTTTCAGGGTTCAGTCGGTTTCTGAGACCTCCTGTATTGTATTAGTGTGTTACTCCACACAACCAAAATCCGTTCGTTATTTAATTTCACTCTGTCCGCACTGAAGACATCTAAAGCCAACAACACAATCACGGCGTAGGTAATCAGAGCTGAATTTTAACAAAATGGCGTTTAAATAAATTGGCATTTTAAAAAATGGTTCAGTGGATAAACCTAAAATTTTTTACTTTAATTTGTTACCCCTAGGTTTTCTTCTTCTTAGATTTTTTTCATTTGAATGAACCAAAAAAAAATATTTAAATTGAAAAAACTTAATAATATACATAAGTGTAAGAAATTGAAGTAGAATTTTAGGTATATCCAGTGAAGCAGTTTGTTCAGTGTAGCGAGTCATCCCAGAGACTTTGGCGAGGCCAGAGGCGGTGGGACGGGAGACAGCAGACTGCAGCTTCCCCCAAATCCGCCCCCCACTCCCCTGCCCAGACGGTATTCTCTGGTGCATCCGTGGACGTCTGGCCCACATTAGCCAAGGCTCCCTGTGTACTCGGTGTGCAATAGGAGAAATGAAATCCCCCTTTCGTTCCTGCCTGAGCCCCCCAGGATCTTCTCTAGGCAGAACACACATCGCCGGGGTGGTCCCGCACACCCGGCCTCCCCACCTCCCACCCCAGCCCCCCCATCCCCACCACTGTAAACTAGGACAAACTGCCAAACAGTTGGGAGGCAGAAGACTGAGGCCAGTGAAATGGTTTCACCAGACACCATGTCCAATTGACCATGTTCACAACCACGTCACCAGTCATAAGCATGGGTCATCTGATCCCTAACGTGTGATTCATTATTATTATTATTATTAGGAATGGTAGTAGTTGTTGTTGTAGTAGTCATAGTAGCAGTAAATAGCAGTTGTGTTTATAACCTGTATACGTATAGCTGAGGACAATAATTTTAATGTGCTGGTCACACTTCAGCTGAAAAGTTTGGCACATGACTTACAGTTATGCCTATCTGGAATTATGATTTCATGACACAGAAACCTGACCTCTGGTGGTTGGTGCTGTACGTACAGAACATGCATCCTGAAATCCACTAAATTTAGCGGTGGCCAATAGTTCTAATACTTGAATAACACCATTCAAAAAGTTTGACCATTAATATTTCAATTAATAATTTTCATCTTTTTTTAAATAATAGAAGCGTATTATATCAGAGGTGGGACGTTGTGTTGATGTTTAATATCACACTGAAATATTGGAGGTTTAGTAATTGACAGGTTACCTACCTGCATCGTTTGTTAAACGGACGATGCGTTCAATGAAATTTACGATGTCATAAACAATCTCTGAAGATACTTTACTCCTGAAATTTCGATTCAGTGGTTAACCTACCTGAACAACCACAATTACGAACTTTCAACATAATATGATGTGCTCGTCCTTATTCCATATGCTGATTTCATTAAGGTCGATGTCTCCTTCAAGAAAATCGTGTCTGTTTTTTATGCTACATTTAATCATTCGTGCAATGAATATGTGGAAGCAAAATTTGTTGTCTAAATGTAAACCGAAACTAAACAAGTAAACTTACGAGTAAAGCCGCCGGGCTGCAGATTTTTAACGCTTTTCAACTGGCATCTTTCTACGGTTGGTGGGCGTGGCCGTGACGTTTCCATGGAGTACCCGGATGTCGCCGATTCTGCGGCGCGGAAATGCTCAGGATTTGTGTTGTGTGAAAGGCGGCTGATTTCGAAACAGGATGGCGTCTAGGAGGGTAACGACAGTCCACAAACTGCAGAAACCCATTCTCGCGGAATCAAATAAGTGAGTTTCTTCGAAGTGACAAGTTATGGTCTTGGCTGCAAAAGCAATTAGAAAACAAATCTACTTGTGGCGAGCATATTGGCTAGCTGCTAGGAAGGAAGTCGGCCCGTGTCAATAAATCAACCGACAGCACAGTATGACGGCGAGCTGTTGCCAGTTGGATTACCGTTTTAATTGAGACTACGTTATGCTTTTGCAACGCGTGAATATTAGTTGGTGACATAACTCTGCCTTTGTTTTTCGTAGTTCAAAGGATGGAAGTCAGAACAACAGTGGCAGCATTGGTGAAGAAAAAAAGAAGAAAAAACGTTAGTAACGTTAGCCAACTTTGCTATGTTAGCTAGAATTCTGCCTTTTTAAAGTAAGTGTAACGTTAAATAAAATGCAGCATATGACACTGACAGTATTACCCAAATCTAAAATAACGTTATACTATGTAAAAATGACTCGCAGTAGTTTGCTAAGCATGGTAGTATTTTGGTTGCCTATCCCAGGTAGACAACGTTATAGCCTATCTAATCTCTCGCTGATTGACTTTCAGCTGCCGGTAGGATAGTTAAGTCGCGCTATCAGCAACCAGTCGAAAAGAAGACACTCTTAAAGGTAAGCCAACGTGTCGAAACAATATGGGGAAAAAAACTGTAACACCGGAACAAAGATTTTTTTGGTCTATGAACAAGGATGTCCAACTCCAGTCCTAGTGCGCCAATGCCTGCAGGTATTTTTGGGTTCGTTTCAGTCAGCAGCCGGGTAAGGCATTTGGGAACAAGGTGTGTGGACACAATCAATGACGTAGTCTGAAAACCTGCAGGCACTGCGGCCCCCCAGGACTGGAGTTTGACACCCCTGATCTAAACTGATCTGGATAGTAACTTTTGTTCCTTGCCAGTCTGCATTGGTGGCAAGTTTTCTTACATGATAATGATATACTTTGCCATGAACGCTGGTTATCTATGGTGCACATTCATATCTGTACATAGACAGATGGGTTTTCTTTCATGATTTTGCAATAGATTGTATATAACTAAGAACACTGGTTACCTTAAAACTGTCGTGTTAAAGACACATTTTTAACAACCCTCCATGTCTAGTTCAGTTTCTTTCAACAGTCTGTGTTAGTCTCCGTTTGTAACGCATACATTGTATATTTGCGACACAAAAGTAGTAGTTCTGACACAAAGCGTGTTGCTTTGTAACGCAAAATCCGTAACACAAAAGCATGTCGGCGCATCCCTTTTGAGGCTGTACACGTTCATATTGCGCATAGACGTCGGCCACCGAATCGAGTGCATCCGCGAAGCCCGCGTCTCCTAAACCCGACAGCGCGCGGAAACCGTCCGTCAGCACTCCCCCCAGACGCTCTCTCGCGTGTCAGTCACTTCTCAACCCTCTAGGTAAGTGCTTGTACGGCGTTGTATTTCCTGTTATTGTGACTCCAATAATATATAACGGATACATTGCTTGTATATATATCGCCCATTCCATCGTTTTGTAGTGTTGTGTGGTGTTGAAGAACCCTGTAGGCCATGATGTGGTAAAAATGTGTGTCTTTCTCTGTCGTGTTGGCAATCAGATTATGGACGATGGGATAATCCAAAAAATAGGCAGAATAAAATGGGTCTTCTGTCGACTATCTGGGAATTTTCTCTGTTTTCAAGACGGAAGTGTCGGAGCAGTAAACTTGAATACCGTGTCCTTTTTTGTCAGCCTCGAACTCCAGTATTTTGGAGCCTTCGATCCTGGGGGGAAATGTCCTGCAGTCGACGGTGTTGGACGGCCACTGTGTCCGACCGGAGCTTGATGTCTCGGTAATAGGCAAAGGTGAATGTCCGTCCTGGCACTAAATTGCATTTGTACGTTTGGCGGCAGAAAAGTTCAAACTTTTTGACGGACTGTATTGCAGAGAAGAGTCAGTCCCAGAACACGCCGGAAGCAGGAAACGAGAAGGAGAACTTCGAGAATCAGACCTTCTTGTTGGCGTACCTCACAGCCAAGGTAAGCCTGGCTAACTGGATAAAATTGCCATATATGCAATTTACTATAAAAATTCTAAAAGCTGTAAATGGTCTGTTAAAAGTACTGTTTTATTTGTTAAATTTGCTAAGCCTATTGCTTTGTTTAGTCAATTATCAGATGTTCTTAACCAGAAGGACTTGTGCCATTAGGTTTCATAAAAAAACTGTGTACCCAGCTAAAGCAAAACATTCTCCCAATGTTGCTGCCATACAGTGGCAATGATTTGTCATTGACAAGACATTCCAGTAACATTATGTTAGCTGGGTTATTAACTGAAGTGATTAATATTGCATACCTTTGCTGAAGGGAAGAATGGGAGTGTTCTACCTGGGAATCAAACCTGCAACCTCTGAGTTCCAAGCGCAGTGGCCTAACTATTATTCCACTCTGCCATCTCTCCATGTTGACCCCCCCCCCCAGATGGAGAGTAACACCCGCAAGCTGAGGACGGAGGCGGAGTGGAGCTTGCTGGCGGTGATGGAGGAAGAGGAGAGGCTGAGGAAGAGCGTGCACGAAAAGAGGCGACAGCACCTCCTGCTGGAGAAACACAAGCAGCTCAGCGAGCTGCTGGACTTGCAGGTCAGCTGTCCTGTCTGTGTGCTACGCATTAGCAACACTTCACTCCACGGTGCTCAAACTCCAGTCCTGGGGGGCCACGGCGTCTCTGTGGTTTCCTTTCAGTAAGCAGCCGGTTTGGGATTTGGGAACAAGGTGTGCGTGGAGTCTTTTGGGTAATCAGTAACTTACATTCAGCACTTCAGTGATGGGACGCGCCAAACACCTGCAGACACTGCTGCCCTCCAGGACTGGAGTTTGAGGTCTTCGCAGTGTCCTTGTTCATTTGGGACCCCTTCCTATTTATGCAATTAATCATTATTTATCACGAAAACACACAGAGAACATTAAACATTCTAAGTCAGGGCTGCCCAGCCCTGTTCCTGGAGATCCAGACACCAATATGTATCTGTTTAATTTGCTGTGGCAAACGCTGCCGATAGCATTAGCGTTAGCTGATTTACCGTTGGCTTATTGTGCGTTTGATCGGCACCCCCTCCCCCCCCCGCCCCGCAGAGTGCCGCCCTGGTCCCTGTGTCTGCGGCCGCCAGGCAGTTCACCGAGGAGTACCAGACCTTCGCCACGGCGCTGGACGCCACCCGCCATGAGCTGCCCGTCAAGAACTTCCACATCCCAGGAGACCGGCGTGACTTCCTGGGTCGGTGCCGCCCCGCTGTGATGATGATGATGATGATGCTGATGACACTGTTGATGATGATGATGATGAGGATGAGGCTGAGGCTGTTGATGATGATGATGTTGATGATACTGTTGATGATGATGATTACAGTGATGATGATGTTGATGATGTTGATGATGATGATGACACTGTTGATGATGATGAGGCAGAGGCTGTTCATGATGATGATGATGTGTTGATGATGATGATGATGATGATGGGTCCTGTCTGACCGCGCTCTTCCTCCCCCTGCGGGGCCTTCAGGGCGGGCGGAGGCGTGTCTGCAGGAGAGTGAGGCCCTGCTGCAGGGCTGGGGGCTCGGAGCTCAGCCAGAGAGCCAGCGGACCCTGGAGCTGCTGCAGGACGTGGGGAGAGACGCGCAGGAGCTGGGGGAGCAGCTGTCCCAGTGAGCACTAGGGGAGGGCGGGGTGCGCTGAGGGGGCGGGGCATGCTGGGGGAGCAGCTGTCCCAGTGAGCGCTGGGGGGTGCACTGGGGGGGCGGGGGGGGGCGTGCTGGGAGTTCAGCTGTTTGCATATGCCTAGGTGTGCCCGTTCTGCAGTATTTCTATCCATTTTGTTTATTTGTATTAGGGGTTTATTTTAAGTGAAAGTGCCCCCCTGACTCTCCCCTCTGGCTCCCCCCGCAGGGACTTCTCGGCGGTGCTGGAGTGGGCGTCTCTGGTCAGCAGGCAGGCGGTGCAGATACAGCAGTCCCTGGAGGAGGGCCGAATGGGGACGTCCGTCACACAGACCCTGTACCTCCCCAAGCCTTGATCCAGCCCCCCTGTACCTCCCCAAGCCTTGATCCAGCCCCTGGTCCAGCCCCCCCTGTACCTCCCCAAGCCTTGATCCAGCCCCCGATCCAGCCCCCCCTGTACCTCCCCAAGCCTCGATCCAGCCCCCGGTCCAGCCACCCCCTCTCCCACTCCACTAAACTGTACATATTTTGCTTAATTTGCTGAACATGACTATAGCAAATGGATAGAATTTCATAATAAATGTAACTTAGGCATATGGTTGTCTGCTATCATTTTAATCTGTACGTCTTTAGTCTGTTGTCTGTTATTTTTTTATCTGTACTTTCCTTTGTAAATTAAAGGCTAAGTGTTGATAATACTTGAAAATGTCAAATTTGGCAGTATGATGGGTTTTACTGTACAGCAGCATCAACGAAGCTGGAAAGGTTGTAGTCACAGAAACATTTTCAATCGTCAAAAATTGTGTAGATGTTACATGATTGCATTTAAAACGGCCTCGCCAGGTTCAGTAATCCAAGTTTTTTGGGCTTTGCCTGTGTTCTCCTGGCAACCACAGGAGGGCGCCAGAGAGCCCTGATCGCAAAACCGTTTAACCGCCTTGAATGGTTTTACGCTCAGAGGAAAGAGGTGCTTAATAAAACTCAACGATACGTTTTAGTTATATTGCACTTTTCATCAGCAGTCTGAAAGTGGCACACACAGGTGACCAGTAAAAACCAGGAGCGTGCGGATGATTGGCACATGGAGACATGCTTTTGGCGATGGTTAAATAATGCTGACTTACCTTGCAAGAAGCTAATAAAAAAAAACATGTGCAATGTATGTGGTTAAAATTCTCACAGACATCTTGCGGCACCATTATGGAATGTTCTGGAGTCTCTTGTTGATAGAGGAATGTTGGTCAGCACAAATAATGTATTCTGTTGATACCTTGTGCATTCTAGGAGCTATAAGGAGATATAAACTAATGTTTGATGTTATGACATTCTAGAATGTTGGGAGAGCCTCGGTAACCGGCCTCTGTCGCCGGGCTGCCGCGCCCACACCCACGGCGATGGTTTCGGCTCGTGGCTCTGTACCCCCCCTGTCGTGTAAGAAGCGTTGAGAGCCGGTTCATTGATCAGAAAGTAAAACGACCGGTAAGTGAGGCGGTGAGTAAAAAGCGGCGTGTGAACGAGACCACGCCGCCGTTAGCACGTTAGCAGTTAGCGGCTACAGGGCTAGCCGCCATCAGCCGGTCGTTGATCAGTAAGTGAGGCGGTGAGTAAAAAGCGGCGTGTGGACGAGGCCACACCGCCGTTAGCACGTTAGCAGTTAACGGCTACAGGGCTAGCCGTGATCGGGCAGCGCCGCACGGCACCTCCTCGTGCACACGCGCGCGGCGGTCTGTACCCGGGTGTGCAGCGCTTGTCAGCCTCTCCCCTCAGCGCGGTGTCGGGTCCCGGACACCAGTGTTGTGCGCTGCCCCGGGCCGGAGGTCAGCTCTGGTGTGTTTGGCCTCTTGGTGGCACGCAGGGCTCGGTTACCCGGGGCTCCCGCCCGGCGAGGGGTTAGCACCCGTTAATGTTTAATGGCCGCTCGCGGGGGCGGGACTGTGAGTCGGCGTCTTCGGTTACCGATAACGGCCGCTCCTGGCGACGTTCGGCGTCTTTCAGCCATTCAACGATAAAAAAGAGACGGTTTCTTGTGGGAAGGCTGTTCAGCCATGAAGACTCGTGTGTGTGTGTTTGAGACTGTTTCTGAATATTACTTCAGCTGAAACAGTCAAAGGGGTTTAACCCTTTAAGGTAGAAGATCACGAACGTGGTTAGAATGTTCTTGACTGAACATTCTGATGCTGATGTAACAATCATTGCCTGTGACTGAAAGTAACGGAGTTCTAGAACACTGACTTGTTCTAGAATTTTGAAACAAACATTTTTTTAAAAAATCTACTCTTCAAAGGGTTACGTACACTGCCTATCTGCCCATTACTACATTATTTATTTGGAATGTCCTGCTGAAACAAAATGGTGCCACTAAGCAGCAGACTTACTCACGCCATTAGGAAAATGGAAACTGAATGAAAGGGTGGTTTGGGAAAGGGTACCACTTACAGTGGTAGTTTGTTGAGGACGGGGGGCAGAGGTGGGAGTGATGGTGGTGGTGGGCGGGGGGGGGGGGGTGTCAGGGATGCAGTGGGGATCAGTCATGCAGTTCCCTTCACCAGTCACCATAGCGACAGTCCGCCCGGTCAAAGTCTGACGGCGTTTCCAGGCAACGTGGCCGGAGGGAGGGGGAAAGGAGAGAGATCTGGGTCTGGGAGATAGTGTTACAGGCGACCGAATCCCAGCGATGACACCGTCGCTAAGCGCACGCGCCCCCCTCCCTCCCCTGCGCGACGGGTATTTAGCGGAGTGGGCTCTCAGGACGGGCCAGTCCGGGGGGGAGAGCGGAGAGCGATGAAGGCTCCACAGGACGTACGCCATCCTTCGCCGGCGGTGCGCAAACGATGACCGCGTTCAGACCGCGTCCCTTCCTTCCTGCGTGTGCCTGATCGCACGGTGAGACGGCTGATTTTTTTTTTTTCCTCGTGTTTTTGGGAGGTGGGGGGGAGGAGGGCGTGTTTCGGGAGTGCCACAGCGGTCAGTTCCGTGTTCTTCCCCGAAAAAGGGAACGGGCCCAAGCAAGCACTGGTCTTCTTAACTAGGCCGAATGGACGAGTGTGTCACACACACACACACACACACACACACACGGGGGAGAGTCTATTCGACACCAGACCGTTTGATCAGTGACTGACCGCTGCCGCGGCAACCGTTCTGCGCTCCGACCTTGTGCAGAAGCGCTCTGTCACTGGGAAGAGTAGCCAATCAGGAGCTGTGCAGCACTTCCTTCACATTCCTCTGGCTAATGGGGGGGGGGGGATTCAGCGGACACAGCCATCCCTGCTTCCTCTGAACCGACGGCGTCCAGTCTTACCTGAGGAGATTCTGTTCTAGCCCTGGTTGTTCTGTTTGAGCCCAGCACTATGCCACCTGACTCAATAATTAACTGACAATGGTCTTCAATCAAGGCCGTGATAGGTAGATCAGGCGCCTCAGTGCTGGGCTAAAACAAAAACCTGCACCCCACACGGGCCTGTTTTCGGATGAGTTCGGACACTCCTGCTGTAACCCAACCAAGAGCTTTTCTTCTTTTACTGCTAAATTTTTTTAGCATTTTTTTTTTCATTTTTTTCATTGAGTCGTTTCCTTTTATGTGCGTATACGGCTTGTAGAACTGGACCGTATCTGGACTGCTGTGTGACTTTTAAGTGTGTGTTGTGTGTTTATGTTTAAATGCGTACTAGGTTGCATTGTGAGGTCTGATATTGACCGACAGGCCAGCAGGATATGTTGTCAGGATAAACTATCAGTACTCTATCCTGACTCCACTCATTTGCCCTGTTACTGGAGCTGAGAGTGTTAAATAACCTTCTCTGCAGTTACTACTTCTTTTATAAACCTGTCGAAAGCCCATATATACTTAATTCGGTAAGTCGATCTTGATGAGCGGATGTTAATGTAATTTTAATGTAATGATCGCTCGCTGGCCTGGGAATGCTGCTTGCCAGGTCAGGCACTGTCGTTCATATACCTCAGGTGAATGCACTGATCAGACCTGGCTCAAATATCATTAGTATTTGTTTTGGATTCAAATACTTTTCTACACTTTACTGATCTTGTCTGGTGTATTGGAACCATTGTAATACTCTCAAAAAAGTGCCAAACCCCGCATTCTGGTCGTATTGGCAGGCTCGATTACGCCAGGCGAGACCAACAGAGCACAGAAAAGTATTTGAATCCAAAACGAATAGGTATTTGACCCAGGTCTGGCACGGATGTTGTCTTACAGTGTGAGTGACTCTGGATAAGAGTGTCTGCTAAATGAACGGTGATACAAGGTGAAGCGTGTTTAAACTCCCCTGCCATACTCTTCAGGTTCCAGGAGGTGGCGCTCTCACCATGGAGGAGAGCGAGAGAAAGCGTCCCATTATTGCGGCCCAAGAGAGGGGTAAGTCCCCAAAACCTGCCTGCGGCACACACATCCCCCTGCCCCCCTGTGGCTGTGATCAGGAAGGTGGTGCTGAAATCTTACCTGGCGCTCAGTAACCATCAGCAAGGCCGAGGGTGATTATTTTCATTTGGTCGAGCGGCTGTAAAAGGTTTCCAGTAAACCTGCGTCTGCTTTTATTGCGCAAGTTTACCAAATATTATTGGCTTAGGGAAAATTATCCATGCAGAGCGTAACACCACAGTCAAAATCCATTACACGCTTTCTCCAACCTGTATTTAATTATATTTACGGTAAAATAATTACCGTTTGACGCATTTATAGTGCTTACAGTTGAGTGGTTAGTCACACTTACGGTCAGGACTTTTGTCACAGGAGGGGAGTAAGCAGTTATTCACACTCGCGCTGGAGCCATTGTTCACACTAGCAGGGCTTATTATCAGTAATTTACGGTCAGCTGTCTCTGTGAGGGTCAATGGGCTTCATTTGGGTGCAGTGCTGAGGGTAGTGTGTAGCGTGTAGCACACACAATGAACATGATTTTCATGATAGTTTCTCAACATGATAGAAGAGCCATATTTAGAGAGAGAGAGAGAGAGAAAAAGGAGGGAGAGAATTAGAGCAAGAGGAAAAGAGAGGGAGAGGGAGACGAAGATGGAGAGTAAGCTTGTCTAAAACTCGCCTGGACTTTTTACTTCGACGAACAGGGAAACCTCCCTGGACACAGGGAGTCTCGAGTCTGCTGGAGTTTTATTTTTAACCTTAAAATCAGTGACCGGTTCAGACCCCAGAAACCAGGGGAGTGTAACTGTGTAACTTTTTAACCAGCCTCTCTCACTGATCTCACTGATGGGCTGAGTATTAGTGAAAGGCCAGCTGAACCTGTGGTTCTTCTGGACTAAGGTTAGGGAACCCTGTCCGAGGCATTAGATTGATTCATATCCGATTCTGTGTGTGTGTGTGCAGTGTGTGTATGGTCGTGTGTCTGTGTGTTGTGTGGTATGTTGGTGTGTGATGTGTGTACGTGTGTCTCTGTGTGTGTGTCTGTGTGTGCACGTGTGTGTGTGTGTGTGTGTCTGTGTGTGTGTGTCCAGGACTGTGACGGTGTTTGCTCACCCCCATTGTTATGCGGCTGACTACACAAGCCACAGCTCGCTCCTCCGTCGGATGCAGCAAGTGTGGTACCACCGTGGTAACTGTGCTTTTACTGAGTACTCCCCGGTACTGTGCTTTACTTAAGCCCTCACACACGGTAACTGTGTTTTTACTATACTCACCACGCTAACTGGTTTACTAGTACTGCACAGCTAACTGTGTTTACTAGTACTACACCACGCTAACTGTGTTTTTACTAGTACTCATACACGCTAACTGTGTTTACTAATCACATGGTAACTGTGTTTTTACTTAGTACTCACACACGGCTAACTGTGTTTTTACTTAGTACTCACACACGGCTAACTGTGTTTTTACTTAGTACTCACACACGGCTAACTGTGTTTTTACTTAGTACTCACACAGGGGTAAACGTCTGTACCTGCACTTAGTATTAACACACGGGTAACTGCCATTGCCTGTGCTTAGTACACACATACTCACAGAGGGGCAACAGGCAGTGTCTGCATTTAGTGCTAGCAAAAGAGCAACACAGGGGCTTCTGGTCTCTGCTCACGCAAGGAGAAATAGGACCAAGGCAAGTAAATTATTATATTTTAACTGCCCCCTGAAATGCCTTTCCTGTAATATATTTACTTGGAATGGGAAATGTTTGACAAAGATAGCCCAGCTGATGGTTATACAAGTCCCCCCCTCCCCCCTCATAACTAAGACTGCATTTTCTCTCTGCTCTATAATCAGCATGTTTAGATGTGTGTAATGTCACAACCAAACCACAGGAGGGAGCCAGCAGACCATGACCTGTTGCAAGGGCAATTAACTTTTCAAATGCAAGATATACTGTACATTTACCGACAAATACCTCACTACAGTCACATACATTATGAAGTGATTTATACATCTAGTTAATATAACATCTTAGTAAATAATGGATGTCTATTTGTGAATGTTTGCTCCATTTATAGTGATGGAGACTAGTTTAAAGAATAGAATAGGAGGATCCCATAAATACAAAGCTCTACTGGTTTCTGTTTTATCTACAAAATCAGCAACCAGTTTTAGGCCCAAAAGGCTAGGTGGAGGTGAGTGTAACTGCCTGCTCACACACACACACACACACACACACACACACACGCACACACACACAGCCACACACCACCACACATGGATAGAAGCCTACAAAGAGTCCAGGGCTGTGGGTAAGCCCCTGGTTTAGGGTAACCTGTGAGCAGTATCAGTTTGCGCTGGCTAATGAAAGCTCTGGTGGTTGTGTGTGCGTGTGCACCCTGTGATGATGCCGTGTTGCCCGGGCGCTGGCTAATGAAAGCTCTGGTGGTGTGTGTGTGCGTGTGCACCCTGTGATGATGCTGTGTTGCCCGGGGTTACGCAGTGTACGCGGTGGACTCCAGCCCCGGCCCGCGGTACTCGATCGACGCGAAGCTGACCCGCTTCGGACGGGACGGCACCCCCGCCTACTCGATTCAGGGCAGAGTGAAGAGCTCATGTGAGTTTGTCCACAAACCCCGGCCCCCCATGTAATTTTTAACTGCCCTTAACCCCACAAAAAAGCGCACGTCATTTGAAAATAACACTGCTTTGAAGAACTAGATCTACCATTTAGATCCGTGGTTCCAAAACTTTTAAATCAGGAACTACTTAACGAGCAAACGTGTTTTCTCTGACCCGCTGTTTGAGAACCACCCATTTAAATGGACCTCATTTATAAGAGAACTTTGGCAATTTGGTTTTAATTCTCAATATCCCGTTCTTTTCATACAGGGAATTGCATGTACTGTTGTAGAGTGGAATATGCTTAAAACACAGGATAAAGTTGTCCCGCGCGTATAATAATTACATATTAATGAATCCGTAATAATGATTCAGTAACATGTGATACTGAATGAATAATTAATAAATGAATCTTGCGTCATGTACAAGTCCCTTTCTGCCATGTTGATTCACTCAACAGACCTTTGTCAGAGTAACTCATTTCAGTCCGGTCTGCATTGTATTCATGATGTCTGGTTGTATTAAACCACAACGTTACAAACATGCAAGCTATTCCGCAAGCACACGGACTGTCAGGTTTAATGCTGCTGAGAGTTGAGAGGACTGTAACTGGCAGGTTCAGCTGTGTATGATAAATATAGTGCAGATGGCCAGCTTTTCTGCCAAGAAAAAAAAAAAGGTTAATACATTCAGGGGAAAAGGGAAAAATTAAACAATGGTGACAGTTTATTTTCAGCATGAAGCGGTTAGTCGTAAGCACATTTCAGTTGGCAGTCGTTTTTTTATTTTTTTTTAAGGTGACAGTTTTTTTTTTTAAAGCCCTGTTCTTAAAGTCTCTTTTGAACTGCTGGTCAGTGGCAGCAAACAATGCGAGCAGAAGCTGAGGTAACTGTTTGTGACAGGGCGAGCCTTTCCCATCTGGTGTCAGCTGTTCCAACGGAATTTCAAAAACCAACAGAAAGCAAGCTGGGGAAAAAGCTTCTTTTTCTTTTTTTAAAACAAGTTACCTTATTCTTTTCAAAATGTCAGCAACAATGAGGCCTTAAATAACAAGGTCTGGTTTGAGTCGAGCTCCAAAAGGCTTTGTTCTCTCTGGTTAAAAATCCCCCCCCCCCCGTTAGGCTACTCAACACATTTTGAATGCGTGCTGAACTCACATATGTCACAAAAATCTTTGCAAAAAAATTCAAAAACAATAACCATGGACCCAAGCTTAGGGGATTTCAACAGTAAAATTAGGAGCAAACTGCAGAAATCTTAGCCGTACCTCCCACATATTGGCCAGGATTCAATCAACTTCAATCCTAAATTCTGATAACTCTGCAGCCAGGTTCCTCCCAAGACCTGTTCCCTTTGAGATCCTTTCTCACCTCCATTTGAGTGTGTTTCTCTCCAATGGGGGAATTTTTTATCTTGCTTGCTTTTCTGGGGGTCAGGCCTGGTTTCCGCTCAGTTTTCCTTCCGTTTCTCAGTAAGGCATCTTTGTGACAGTTCACTGCATAAAGCTCAACGCGAAATAAACTGAATTGCGGGAAAAAACGCTGTTGAAACGCAGGCCACAGACAGCAGATGAAACAAACGCGGCTCCTGGTGTTTCAACGGTAACGACCCCCCGATCTCTCCCTCCACACCCACAGCTGGCGTTTTTCAGACCCCAGGACCGGGGGCCTACAGTCCGGAAGCGGCCCCCCCCCTCAACAGCCACCGGCGGCCGCCGTCCTACTCCATGGGCTCCCGCACCAGCTACCGCACCACCGACCCGGTGCCCTCGCCCAACCGCTACACCCTGCCGGCGGTGCTGGGCTCCCACGTGCCCACCAAGCCCGCCAGCGCCAGCTACAGCATGTCGGCCCGCCACCGGACGGGCGGCCCGGCGGCGGGCCGGGCCCTGACCCCGGGGCCCGGGCGCTACAACAGCACGGACCCCAACGTGTACCTGCCGCGGCGCCCCGCCTTCTCCATCCTGGGGCGCTACGCCGTGCCCAGCGACGCCACGCGGAAACCGGGGCCCGGCACGCACGACGCCGAGAAGGTGGTGGCGCACATGCCCCGCCCGCCGTCCTTCTCGCTGGGCGTCCGCCACTCCGAGTTCGTCACGCCGCTGGTGGTGGGCGTGCCGGACCGGGCCTGAGAGGAACGGGTCCGTCCTGCAGGAACTTTTTAAACGTGGCCACGCCCCCCCCCCTTTTCTCTGTTGCAATGCGTCGAGGGCAGGGGCAGTGCACAGGCTCTGGAACTGGGTTTGCAACTTTGAGGTTGCAGGTTTAAACCCCAGTTGGGGGCAATGCTGTTGTAACTTAATTTGAATGACACGCTTCCAAGCGCTCAGCTGGATGAATGGTGGACTGCGTCTTTGAAGGGGGGTAAGGATGGAGAGTTGCTCAGGAGAACAGGGTGTACTAAAACCCTAAATGTCAGCTGGAGACCCAGCTCCCCCTCCCCAATTGCTACTGCAGGGTGAAAATGGCCACTTCAGATTAACTGAGGACAGAATTTTATTTTGGGGGGGGGGGGGGGAGGGATAAACGGTTGACTATTAATGCTCTGAAACAAATGACAAAGCTGAGACAGAGAAAGGTTACTTCTTACCTACTATAAGAAACTACAAAAAATTTTCTGGAACATTGGGTAGACCATCCACAACACCAAATTATGAATGTGTCTGTTTGGGGGGGGGAGGGGGGAGAAGAATTACCGTTCATTTTAAGAAACTGAATAAACGTTCAGAAAAATTATTTGGCGATTCTTCCCGAAGGTTTTCTTAGCCTCCATTTGCCGCAGCATTGTGAATGCCAACACTTTGCCATGCTTTAGCAGTCAGACCCTTATTACCTTTATTAAATGTAAAAAAAAAAGAAAAAGACAATAATTGTATGGAATAGACTGGTTTCAAGGGCCAGATCCACCGCAACAAAGCCAGCTGTTTGAGAGGCACATAGAATCACATGACATGCTGGCCTGATGACACAGTCACCCTCCAGGCCAATGGCTTCAGTGCATTTCACTGATTCATAAAACAAACTCTCCTCATTAAAAAAAAAACAGCCAGAAGCACCCATGCAACAGCAGCAGCCATTTAAGTGGTAGTACGTTACTGTGAGAGTTGCTCCTTTGGTCAATTAATGAGTGAGTGAGTGAGTGGGGAACATTAGTGTTTGTAGAGCTCAGAAACACAAAAACTAAAAAAACACAACAATATTGTTTTTCTGCCTTGACCTTTACTTTAAGATTTCTCTTATCCGTATCAGGGAACAGAAAAAAGGTTCATGAAAGAGGTAGGCCTACTGTCCACAGCAAAGTGAAAGAGAATTAGCCATACCACAAAAAACACTACAATGTAAAGTGTTTATTTTCCACTCAACTGTAAAATATACACATAGAAAGGACACTGTAAAATATACACATTTTTTACAGTAGCACTAGCAGAATAATAATAATAATAATAATAAAAAAACTAAAATGTACAAGGAACTGGCTCGCAGCATCAAGTCCATGTGAATACTAAGGGGCTGGAGTTCTTTGGAAACTTCAAATGTGGAAAAAAACAAAAACTAACTCCGAATATACAAACTAATTCTGACTGGCTTTGGACATGGAATCTTTTGAGGTTTAGGGGGACAGAAAACCTCCAGCTATCCTGAGGCTCAACAGTGCATGCTGTTTTTCGGATTCAGAGATGTACAAGTTTTAATTTAGCAGGAGAAGCCAGACAGTCCCTGTCCATTTGATCTGTTGCCTGCCTGTTCACACACGCCCATGCACTCTAGTAGTAAGTACATATTTCACTCAGCTGAGCTGGAAACCTACTGTCAGACTAATTCATGGGAGCAGAACAGCACATTTTGGACATATAAGAGCACATGGCAGAATTTTGCCTTTTGAGACCGTACATAGCTGCATCATTTTAATCATTCGTTCATGTGACTTGAAAGCGTACATCAAGCACGTAATGATGGCTGATAAACTTTAATACATTGTCATGGTGACTTAAATTCCGTGGAAATCGGCTTTAGCGATATCTTCATCTAAAGAAGACTAAAACGAGGCATTCCGTTTACAGCATGTAAAACGTTGGAAACAAACACTGAACTATGAACATCTACCATATATGAACTTCAGTACAGTCTTTAAGCAGAAATATCAGGTATATATGCACTGGCCTAGTAACAACAGCAATGGCAAACAAAATAATTAACACATACACCAGCAATTTCCACCAGTCAAAACATTCTTCATAGCAGCCAAATGACCAAATGTCTTATTGTTCAAACAGGGTCCAAGAGTTTTTGGAGTCTTGAACATTTTCACATAAGTCCGTTCAATACTACAATTACTCCAAGCATCATATTTTGCACCAAAATATACATTTCTAAGATAAAATAGTATTTTGCATGGCCAATGAAAGACTTTTGTTGTTTCTTACTTCCAAACTGTGGGCCATATAAGCCTTCTTGGGGGAAAAAGGGGGGGGGGGGGCAGGGGTGCATTGTGCATCTTTCGTTTTGACCCAAGGCTGCCTCTATATAATGCATTCATTATAAATAGAAACGTGGTAAGATTTAAAGAGGACTAGGAGTAATGAGCAAACGTTGCATGAGTCAAACACGCACAACCACACATGGCCTGTACACAAGTGCAGTTCTGTTGAGACTGTTTCGTTTTGTTTTTTTTTGTTTGTCCTGAGTCTTCAGTTTAGTTCTCACTCCTTGGGGAGGGGCCTTCGGAACAGCAGTATATGCGGTTCTAAAGAAACAAACACTTAGACTTAGGAAAAATAAATCAATAAATAAAGCACAGTCTAACAAGTTTGTTCCCAAAAAAATTATTATTAAAAAAATAATTAAAAGCCGGTTTCTTTTTACCAACCCACATGCATAAAATGTAAAATGAAGGAGCAGGTTTAAAATTTCTTGTTTAAAATTTGTTTTTGTGCGCTGAGCTATCCCACTCGTTTGTGCTCACCTGGCTTGTGGATCATGTAGTGGATCCACCCCTGACTCTGCTGTACCCCGAGCCCTCTCCACTCCTCCTCCGACATCAGGTGAGAGGTGGGTACCAGTTTGGACAACTGCTTTGGGAGCATGACGTGTCTATGACATCGCAGTGAACGTACATGGTTAATACCTGCTAATAGCACGACATAGTTTCAAAATCTCCTTTGTTTCCTGGTAATCAGCAGAACGTACTGGTTTCTGGCGAACGTAATGGATACGAGCTATACACATAACAACAGATTCAGAAATAGTCTACTGTAGTTGAAGGTTTATTGACAGCTGTCAAATTATGCACAGCTAAGGCAGCGTTAGAAATCATATGGTTACTGACATATCTGGGCTGTTGTCATTTCGCTAGCTGAGGTCATTTTACCCACATACGAAATATGGAAAATAACAGCCAATAATTCAACAAAAAAATTCAAGACATTATAAAAACATACATCCGCAACCGTAACTGACGTTAACTGGCTAGCTGTTACCGCCCCAATGCATGCCTGTAACTCACGAGGCGAGTTCTTGCGTGATGCCTGACGATCAATATATCGCCAAGATAAAAAAAAAAACCCATATAAAACGCTCAGGCTTAACAAATGACGTACGACCGGCAACGTAAAAAATGTCCATCGCCCAGACCGAAGCTGTTGTGACGGTGTAGTTTTGCGCTAGCGAACGGTCAGTAGCTAAACATATTGATGTTAGCCCAACCAGCTAGTCTAGATTCTAACGTTAGCGTTGACTAGCCAACTTGCCAGAATAATTGGATGTTGCCGGAGAATACTGCAAATAACATGCTGCACAAGCAAGGCTCTGTGTAGAGTATAATTATTTAATGAGAAAATATCAGTCTTTAAAAACAACGATTACAAGAATAAATAATTGTTTTACTAGCCGTGCAAGATAGCTAGAAACACTGTAGTTATCTCAGTTAACTAGTGTTATGACGCACAACCGAACTTACCTGTACTCATATTCTTCATCTGTGTATTTGTCAGAGTAGTAAATTTGCTTTTTCGACATTTTATCTTTTCAAGTATGTCACAAGTTAGCGCAGTAATTGTTTGTAAAATAATAACGTCGGCTTTTAGCGGTCTCCTTTCCTGTATTTTTCTCGCTTGCCCCTTCCGACTGTTTCAACGCAGCAGCAGTCGAGAATTTAAACTCAAACGGCCCGCGTCCGTCTTATTGGTGGAGTCGCGCGGGGCGATAACAAACGGCCTCAATGCCCCGCCTTTTCAGCAATTTGGACGTTGACGCCATTTTGGCTCTTTCGTGTGTTTGAGTATGCTTTCAAAGTGTATTCGAGCGGTGCGCCAAAATGTCGAAAACAGGAGAACAGTTGCAAAATGTTTTGGTCCCGGTCGTTCAGGACTTTTGCGTAATTGGGGTAAACGGTTAGGAAGCTAGATATAAATTAGGTTATTATGTCACAAGTTACATAATGACATAGTGGAAGGCAAACCTTTCTGGATAGAGGAAATAGCCAGTTATGGAAACATTCATGATTTTCTTTGCTTTTATATCCATAGTTCTCGCCACTAATTTATTTTGGTCATATTTCCAGATAACAATTCAGAGCCAAAAATTAAAAATACAGAAACAGAAACTAGACCTAACATAATCAAATGCACTCTCACTGCATACAGTTTCACTGTGCTATGGGTTTCTCTCTAAGTACTGTATACTGTATAGTGAGTTCTGTATTTATTATTTATTCATCTCTTCATCCTGTTACTTACACTTTTTGAACGGCACATGTAACGTGCACAGATGTTTCAGTGTATGCACAGTAAATGGGTGATTAACTGCCTTAGATTGATTTGGAGACAGAAACACAATCTATAAGGGTGTCTCATACACTAATAACAATAATAATTGTAATAAACTAATAATACTGCAAAACCATATCGCAATCTTATAGCCTAATTCACAGGGGATAATATAAATTGGTGTTGTTACACACAAAAACACAGAAAGGTCAGAGCCCATATAAATTACACGGAGCCTGTACTCCAGTCGTCAATTCTCTATGTGAGGCTCCCAGATCATGAGGCCAAGATCAAGACATCTAGAATTCCTGTGCATTACACACACACATGAACATGCATGCACACACACACATGTACTTGCATGCACACCCACATACATGTACACGCAAGCACACACACACACACACATATACACACATGCACACTAACACATGCGCATGTGCACACACACGTACACATATGCACGCACACACACACGCACACACACGCACAGACACTTATATATTTAAAGAACTGAACTGTTGCTTCCATCAGGATCAACTTGAGTGGCATGTCTTGGAAAGTAATATCAATGTCACCTTATAATATGGCAAGTTATTTCTTTCTGTTTGTCTGTTTGTGATCTCAGTTGAGCGTCAATGTTGATGGCATTGCGTCTCCCATCGAAATCCATACGGCCCGGTTTAGAGCCAGTGAGACACTGTGTGGTCAATAGAGGTACTGCAATTGATTAGAATTGCACAGTATGGCTTTGGGCTATATGGAATGCTGAATTCTCTTTAGTTCTGAATTCTTGTTGATAATTTACAGTTTGCATGTAAATGCACTGCTGCACGTGCTGTTTTCATGCATGAGCTAGCAAATGTGAGACTGAGGTTAGATTGCATCGGTCCCAGCCTGTGTCTGAGAGGGCCTGCCTATACTGATAGTTTGCGGCTAACTGTACTTCCTGTTGAACTTCCTGTGGAATGATTTCAAACTGTAGGTTCAGATTTTTTGTGGAATAATAATATAATATAATAATATAATAATACAATACTTTTTTTATAATGCTTATTTAATGAAAATAGACATGACAATGAGGTGAGCAATTTTCACTTGGATTGTTTTTAAATGTTAGGAAAACATGCAACAAAACAGTTAACGCATAATTAATTTAATTCATTATTAAATAATAATGAATTATCAAAATGTATTAGAAGAGCCAAATGATTGACTTCCTGGCAGCAAAACCCAGTTTAATTTATCTTATTTTTATTTTAAAATTTGCTAACATTAGCATTAACATTGGCTAACATTTGTCTTGTTGATGCAGGCTTTACAGGGAATGCATCTGTGTGTGTGTGTGTGTGTGTGTGTGTGTGCGTGCATGCGTGTGTGTGTACACGTGTGCACCTGTGTGCATGTACATTTGTGTGCATGTGTGCATGTGTTTGTGTAGATGTGTGTGCGTGTGTGTTCCCCATCCACAATAAACCCAGTCCACACATGCCCTGTCTGCAGCTGAAGCTGTGCTTTCAGTATTGGCCTATGCAGCCATCAAAAATCCCATGAAAACGGAGTAGATGGTAATCATCCGACACAACGGCAAACCATAAGCAAGTGTGTTAGCGTGGGAGGACAGTGGCACTGACGGGCTCGCTCCAGTCACTCCTCTGTCCCACCAGCTGGTCCTGCGCAGAGACCTGGACCACGTAGGTAGCCCCTGGCCGAAGTGCCTTCAGGACCATACTCTGGCACTTGTACGGGCCCAGCTGAGGGAAAGGAATGGGATCATTTAGTTTTTTTGGGGGAAAAAAAGTATTCATCAGGATGCAGAATGCAATGTACAATTCATGACAGACATTAATGACAATTGTATTTTTTATTGTACAAAAATGAGCTAAAAGCTTTACAAGCAGTAATCCCCAGGTGGAAAGTGTCACACAAAACAATGCACATAAAAACACAAAACCTTCAATGCATTAACCCTCCTGTTCTGTTCATTTTTTAGGTACAGCAAAAATGTTCCCGGGTCAATCCCCATACAGGGGGGGTTTGCAAATACATGAAATGAACCATTTTCATTAAAAATGTTGATTACACTAATTAAGGCCAGTAGAAGAAGTTTCATACTGAAAAAATAATTTTAAGTATTTTTCCTAGATTTTCAAACTTTAAAAAGGGTCAATTTGACCCGCAACATAACAGGAGGGTTAAATATGAGCTGGATCTCATCAACCAGCTCCATGACAACCAACTGGTTGTAACGGAAACGTTCACTTTATTTGTTTAACTGTTGTTTTGGTGTAGATAGTGGAGTCTTTACTCAGTAACCTTTTTTTGTTGTTGTTTTTGAACATTTCTGAAGATTCGCTGAGTTTTGTTCTGTCTGCTCTTTCTGCTTTGATCTGAGCAGTGTGTTACCGGACGGATTAATATCAGACGGTCGTGTCGAATTTTACTCTGGGATTGTTTTGTAGACCCTCGCTGGCACCTGTGCTGGAGTTAAAGCAGTTGACGGCGGCTAGCGCAATGCTCACCTCGCGCGCCGACCTGATGTCGCCATGGTAATACTGAACTTTGTACATTAGCGGAAAGTTGGTGGGGTCAGTCCAGGATGGGGGAGGAGCCCACTGGACGTACAGCTGCCTTGCCAATCTCTGGGTCACCGTCACGTTAACTGGGGGGTCTGGCTTTACTGGAGGGGGGGGTGGTGGCGGACAGGACAGGTGAGGATGAACAATAGAAAAAACAAAAAAATGTTGAAATTACACACCTATGTACTGAACAAAGTGAAACGTTCGACCAGCTTAAAAATTCTTCACAATTCTTCAAGTGGTCGCATGTAATGGTAAATGGACTGCATTTATATAGCGCTTTTATCCAAAGCGCTTTACAATTGATGACTCGCATTCGCCAGAGCAATTAGGGGTTAGGCGTCTTACTCAGGGACACTTCGACATGCCCAGGGTGGGGGATTGAACCGGCAACCCTCCGACTGCCAGACAACCGCTCTTACCTTCTGAGCTATGTCGCCTCTGATAAAAATTTTATTTGATACATCTATGTTAAATGGAGAAAATGGGCAGGGGGTGGAGGGTGTTGCTCACCAGCGTTTTCAACTATGAAGCTGAAGAAGGTGGACCTGCTCCCGAGCGGGTTGGTGGCGGTGACGTTGATGACCTGGGGGTCGCTCTGGAAAAGACTGATGTTCAGAACGCAGTGGTGCCTCAGGCTCGGGACAGGGCGGCAGGGATGGAACCTTGACCTTTCAGGGTGGGGGGATGGAGGTTAGAGGTCACTATGACAACCTAAGTATACCCATCTGATGCTGGCAGTATACTCAGTAATAAGAAAGAACTTCAGGATTGAGAACCACCGGCGAACATGTCCACGAACACTGTTGTCGGTACACTCAGTGAGAACATCGCACCGTTTAAAGTCACTCCATGCCACTGGGGTGTGAATAATTATGAATAATCATGAGGCAGCTATTAACTGGGGCTGGAATCTAACCCAGACCTCCGCTACGCCATGGATGTATAAAGTGAAGGGCTACGCGAGATCAGAACACAAAACAAAAAGTTTAAAGTGGCTTTAGTTTATCTAGCTATGCAAAAGAAGAAGAAAAGGCGAAGGAGATGGTATGTTCGCCCTCTAAATCAGAGTAGGACGGAGAATGGAGACTTTTCTTACAAAGTATACTGCCTGAATGCTATTTTCAGGTGGGACAGCACTCACTTATGACTTATCCCATAGGTGGCAGTGTAGCGCGTTGGCAGCATTGGCTCAGGTTCTTCGCTCCAGGAACATGTGGCTGTTATAGGGTAACCAGGAGATGAGCACTTCACTTTCAGGAGAGATGGAGGGTCTGAGAGGAAGAGGAGGAGGAGGAGGAGAATGTGTCATACGCTTGCAGCCATGGACAGTTGGACACAACATTCAGTCACCAGGCAGAGTGCAGATAGAATAGATAGAATAGAACAGAATTTCAAGACGTGGGAGACTGCAAACACATGGAGAGAGTAACGAGACAGACTCACGGCTGTTCTCCAAAACACTTAAGTATAGGATGGGGATTTAAGAACAGGGGGTGTTCACATTTACTAAAAACTGCTTTTCAATAGGGAGTAACAGTCGGTAACACAGTCACAGATTCCATTCTCCCTGTACCCATGGAAGCCGCTGAACTCTGACCCTCTGCGGGCAGCCAATCGCATTTCAGCTTTCCATATCACATGATACGTGATGTAATTGTGGTCGCACATTCCAAGCGCTTGGCTAACGATGCTGCCGTGTTACTGTGGTGCCCAAGGTCACTGCAGGACGGCCTGCAGGTGCACAGACTCACATCCGGGCTGAAGGAACAGTGTCTGGAGGAGGGACCCGTTCCTGCTGTGGCAGGTGTAGTTGCCTCTGTCCTCCAGGCTGGCGTTACGGATGGAGAGGACGGGACCCGGGTTGAACGCCATCCCGTTCAGCCTCCACTGGGCCCCTTCTCCGCCCTCACCCTTACAGGGAATGTTCACAGCTGAACCCACGGCTACATACAGGTCTGAGACGGGGAACAGTGACAGACCAAAAAAAAACAGTGAACCCATCCTCAACCACAGGCTCAGTTCCTCTGTATCATGTCCTATGCATCATGCCTATATCATGCACCTATGTACGGAAAAATGAAGTTCATAAAAACTCAAATCAAAAATGAGAAAGAGAGAGAGAGTAAGAAAGAGAAAGGTGAGTGTGGTGGGGTTCAGTCAAGAATTTAAATTTCAATTCCTTCAGAAAAATTTTATTCCCATAATGTTCAATGAGGATGTTTTTCTAATTAATTAGTTGAATTTCATTCACCTCCTGAACCAAGTTCATAGAATTAAACAGAATTGATCTGCAGACTGGTACTATTCAGCCTCTATGAAACCAGAACTCTTGAACAGAATCGGACCTTCAGTCTCACCCATTGTGTACTGGTTCTCCTTCACAGAGAGACGCGGGTCACTACTGAGAAGCGGGCAGAGCAGAATTGCGACTGCGCAGACGCGTACCGTGCACCGGACACACATCCTGTAGGCCCAGCTGCGCAGAAGCACGCACATGACTACCATTAGTTAAAAAGAGTCACACTTGAACTTTTACATATTGTTGGTGCCTTGCAACAACAACAAAAACAGACAAAAAACCTTGTATCTCAAAAAAGAAATAAGAATATGGGTTGTGTTCCAAATCAGCACACTTGTGCACTATTGAGTATACAAGTTGTATTGGACTTGTATATTACATAAATACTCATTAGGGAAGTGCACTGATTTAGACACAGCCATTAACTTCATGGGAACAGTGAAATGCATGTCAGGTCTGGTTTTGAACCAATTTTATTACTTGTTCGGTTATGAAGCAGTGACAGAACATACAACTGTGATTGAGAACTTTTAAATGTGTTAAAACTGAGAGAAAAAAAATACAAAATGAAGAAACAAGGTTTTTTTCATGGTGCCAGCAATATCCTGAAACTAAAACGAGGGTGGTGGGGAGGGGGAGATTTACATACTTCTATAAATCATTAATGAGCAAATAGCTACTTTTGCAGTGTAGCTACTACGACAGTAGTAAACAAAAGCACCCATTAAAAAAATCACAGAACGAAAAATCCTACATTCATCTCGCTCAGTCCCACTTGGGAACCGTGTAAATAATGCCCAGAATGTGAATAACTGAAGCGGTGCAAATTCAAAAAAATATATAAATATTTACTACCACTAAGTCTGTGAAATGTGACATATCCCTGTAGTGTCTCCTCAGGGAATGTCTACAAGGTTTTTCCATATTTCTGATACACACATTTGAATAGATTTTTTTATTCTGACGAACTCACTGCAGAAAAGGTATTGGGGGGGGGGGGGGAGTGGGGTAAGAGAAGGGAGGAGAAGAGAAGAAACAAGCTTACTGGATTGTAGAAACTTGTGGATCGTAGATCGTGTTCTTTCCGCTTTGTTATCTCCAGTGTAACCTTTGTCTATTGGCACTAAAACACGTTTCAGGCACCATGGACCATGGTAAGTTTACACTGTCCCTTTTAAAGGCATAGCAGAGAGTTACTTTTTTTTTTTTTTTTACATGTGGCAATCGTCGGGTCATGGTCAGTAAAAAGAATGTTCCTTCTTAAACATAATAACCCATTATGTGGTATGACCACAACACAAGAGGCTAAAGTAATACTGGAGCCATAGTCTAATGTAGTCAAAGTTAAGTATATGAATAGCTGAAAATGCATCTTTGCCTGGTGCTGCTCGCATCCTGATGCAGCAGATCACATGATACATCCACACTTAACAGACACATTACATTTAATTCATTTGGCAGACGCTTTAATCCAATGCGACGTACAACAAGACTCTTCCCACTGCCACCCAGAGAAACAGTAATTATGCATTGGAATGAAAGTGAGACTTAAGGACTGCTCGCTCTGTTG
Source organism: Anguilla rostrata (assembly GCF_018555375.3). Taxonomy (NCBI): domain Eukaryota; kingdom Metazoa; phylum Chordata; class Actinopteri; order Anguilliformes; family Anguillidae; genus Anguilla; species Anguilla rostrata. The sequence goes on from NC_057935.1 coordinate 58,426,647, forward strand.
TAAGAATCTACCCGGTCAATCAATGAAACACAGAAAAGACAAGCATCAACTGATAATAATGATCAGATACATAATGATGATAATAATAACAATAGTACTACTCAAAATACAGTTCAGTTTTATTTGTGTGATGCTTTTCAGAGACATTGTCACGAATATCCTTTACAAGAAAACAGTAAACTATTCTTACTGCAATTACTTAATGAATAATAATAAATATAGTTATACATTTATTGTATTATTATTATTATTTAAAGTGAGCTGTGTTCTAGCTTACGAAAGGTTAAATACATCACAGACACGAATATGTAAAAGCTAGGTCCTCCAATAAATTGCCTGATCACATTAATAATTGAATAACACTTTGATTCCTTCATGCCATGGGATAGCATGAAAAGTACATTACGGTAATTGAGGCGTTTACTGTCAAATATGAATAATCCAGGAGCTAGAAAGAAACGGTTGAATCGATGAAACAGACTGTTTGATCAAGTACTTATAGAATATTATATTTAAATGTTTAACATTCAGTTTACTTAATTACAGAAAGTAACACACAATGTATAAACATTGATAAGAGGAGCAGAGTTTCCATAAAATAACTTCGGACTATTTTGGTCAGGAGAGTGAAAGCTCTTTTGACCAATGAGCGTTTGGGAAATGTGGGCGGAATCTGCACTGCACCGGATGTTGGTATTTGTTACAGGAAGTGCCATGTTAGAGTCGTTTCGTTAGCTGTTAGCGACGTTCTGTGGACAAGTTACTGGTTTCAATTTCCGTGTAGATTTACTACTATTTGAAGTCATGTCGGAAAGAAAGGTTTTAAACGTAAGTATCGACTTAGTGGTGTGTTTAACCATTTGTTATATTGGGTGGTTACGTTTCTTTTCCAACAATTCTTAGTCTGCATTCAGCAAGCTAACTAACTGTCCCTGTAGATACACATGTTAGCTAGCTGGCTAACGCTGATCAGTATACAAATAACAATCGGTTATGAACAAACTAATAGAAATGATGAGATTTTATGTTTCCGTCTATGTGTAAATATCAGCTAGTTTGCGAGATGATGTTAAAAAATTAAGTTGACTCATCGTAAACGTAAATAGACCTGTGTAAATAGAAGTGTATCTAGCATTGGTTGAGGAACTCTGTACTAAATATAGGTTAGAACTTAATAGTGTTGTTCGCTAGCTAGTTTGTAATGTTGTTTTCTCTATTTTTAAATTAATTTTAGAAATACTACCCGCCGGATTTTGATCCATCTAAAATTCCCAAACTCAAATTACCAAAAGATCGTCAGTATGTTGTGCGGTTGATGGCACCGTTCAATATGAGGTAGGAGTAAGCTCATAGACTTCTGCTTGCATTCGTATAAAAATAAAAATAAAAACACAGTTCCCACGTGGACGAAATGAGCAGTGATAAACGCACATTGTTGTGCGTGATCTGAATTGTTTTCCGGCAGGTGTAAGACCTGCGGCGAGTACATCTACAAAGGGAAGAAGTTCAATGCCCGAAAGGAGACGGTCCAGAACGAGCTCTACATGGGTCTGCCCATCTTCCGCTTCTACATCAAGTGCACCCGCTGCCTGGCCGAGATCACGTTCAAGGTAGCTGAGAAAGTCGGTCTGAGCCCTAGTGCTCTCTCCTCCAATTCACCTGTCTGATGTTGGCTGGAAAGTCCTTGGGACAGAGAACCAGAAAGAAAGATTCATCTTCTTTTATTTGATAGCCACAGCCGGAACTTTGTGGTGCAAGACAACATGGTGATGTCATCACCATAGACTTCCGTGTTGAAAAATGCCTGGCGGTCCGTCCTTCGTCCTGGTGAAGGAGCGGCAGGACTGATGTGCGTCTCTCTTCCCCCTCCAGACCGATCCGGAGAACACAGACTACGCCATGGAGCACGGAGCCACCCGCAACTTCCAGGCGGAGAAGCTGCTCGAGGAAGAGGAGAAGAAGCTGCAGAGAGACAGGGAGGAGGAAGAGCTGAACAACCCCATGAAGGTAGGGGGGTGGGGTCGGGGTGCCCTGTTTTTTTTTTTTTTTTTAAAAAGAGCTGTGTGGGCTTTGGGCCGCTGGGTTGCTCATCCTGTTAGGCCGCTGTTGCACTGTGTGGATTGCATCTAGATTGATTATGGCTGGGACCCCTTTGCATGGGGACGCGTAATTGGCTGTGGCGTTGCTTAATGAAGGAGGGATTCAGTTGCCAGGGCAACCGTGTCTCAGTACTCACTGGGGACATTCTTAAAATCAAAGTTGAAAGTTACAAGCCATAATAACGACAACTGCAACCTCCAGGATGATAATGACTTAAGACTGGGCTGTCCAATCCTGTTCCTGGAGATCTACCACCCTGTAGGCTTTCACTCCAACCCTAACATAGCACACCTCATTCAACAGGTAGAGATCTTGTTGAGCTGCTAATTAGTGGAATCAGGTACACCAAATTAGGGTTGCAACTAAAACCTATAGGACTGTGGATCCTATGGAACAGGGTTGGGCAGCCCTGGTATAAGGGGACCTGCGTTTGTTCCCTTGAACAGGGTGCTTACCGTGAAATCCCTCAGTAAACATCCAGCTGTATAAATGGGTTATATGGTAAGAGTCACTGTGGATGAGAGCGTCAGCTAAGTGCCTTTTGGGTAGAGAGGGGTGGATACAGGTGAGTGTGCTGCCCCCCTGCTGGTGGACTGCAGTAATGCAGGATTTAATTTAAAAACGCTCACAAGTGTGGGTTTCCGTCTCTGACCAGGTTCTGGAGAACCGGACCCGCGACTCCAAGCTGGAGATGGAGGTCCTGGAGAACCTGCAGGAGCTGAAGGAGCTGAACCAGCGCCAGGCCCAGGTGGACTTCGAGGGCATGCTCTGCCGACACAAGCACCTGGAGGAGCAGGAGAGGAGGAGGCAGGAGGAGGAGGACGAGAGGGAGACCAGGTGTGTGTGGGGGAGGGTTCAGCTCGGGAGGCGCAGGAGTCGCCTGATGGGCATCGTGATTGGTCAGATGAGATTGGGAGAGATGAGGGGGGATGAGGGGCTGGCCAATGAGGTGCAGGCGTCACCTGATGGGAGTTATGATTGAGTGATGGAAGTTGGATGTGTGAGGAGGAAAGAGAAGAGCTGGGTTTTCAGTTTTGGTTTGTTCTACTTCTCCCCCATTTTTAAATTGTTAACCATATTCTTCTATTTGGCAGGAAGAGCAAGAGCAAGAGTAAGAATTGCTATGTACTAGCACACGTACTTGTTACACATGGCACGTAAGACTTTAAACTGAAACTTCCCCCTCTCTCCCTTTCCCTCCCTTTCTCTCTGTCTCCCTCCCTCCCCCACCCCTCCCTCTCTCTGTCTCTCTCTCCCCTTCTCTCTCCTCCTTCCTCCTTCTCTCTCCCTCCCCCTCTCCCTCTCCCTCCACACCCCCGCCCCCCCCCGTCTCAGGGACATGCTGGAGAGAGCTCTGGTGAAGAGGTTGAGGGACTCGGACTCAGACTCTGATCAGGAGAGAGAGGACGGGAGGGAGGGAAACGCGCAGAAATGCACCTCAGAAAAGCCCACAGACATCCTGACCACGGACAGACCCACGGACGCCAAGGTACTGACCACAGGGGTGCAGACAGACAGACAGATAGACACGCAAGATAAGACCTGCCAGTCACCCCCAGAAGGTACACATAGTGCAGTTTTAACAGCTTATCAGTTTAAAAAAACTGGTTTCTCCAAAAAGTAGAGCTGGATGAGCACTCGGTGTCTGTTTAAACAAGACCAGGTCAAAACCTAGTATATAGCTGGACCAGCCGACCAATGGTGTAACTTCATCACTCACTCAGTCACTCAGTCACAGACATTCGCGTTTGTAGGGCTGGCCCCGCTGTTGCGGTCCAGCCAAAAAATGAGCATAAACCAAAAATGGGAAATTAAATGTTGTTTTCGTGGCAACTAACAATACCAACACCAAGCTGGCGTATTTTGTGTACATATATTTGGGTTCTCTTGGGGATTTTTTGCCAGAGCGGTGCTGAGGTGTCTCAGGTGATGCTGCAGCTCATGTTATCACTTTTGGGGAGGCTGAAGGGAAGCCGTACGAGCTGGTGCAGCACCACTGTTACACGATTTGTGTATAAATATTTTGTAATATTTCTTTCTGTCTCGCCCTCCCCTCCCCAGGCCAGCGGGCCCCCACCTCCAGGGGGGGTGAAGCGACCCCGGGTGGAGACCTGGGAGAGGAGCGTAGGGGGACTGGGTGGGGGAGCCCTGGGGTCCCTGGTGGTGAGGAAAAAACCAGGAATCTCGGCCCCAAAACCTGAACTGGCAGCTCCGCCTCCAGCCCGGCCTGTCCAATCAGGTGAGAGCCTTACTAGTGATGTTATTCAAAATGGCAGAGTAAAAAAGAATAGCATAGCCACTTATCGTTGCTAAGAGGCCAATGCCTTAGTCCCCATTGCGCTTGTGAGCCCCTGTCTGCGCAGAATAAGCAGGCCACAGCCAGTAATATATATGTGAGTGTACTTGTATAGCTAACATAAATGAGAGCGTGTTGTAGTAGCAGTGTTCAGCTCTGACAGCATTGAAGGGTTCACTGAAAAGTCAGTACTGTGGGTGCAGTACAGATGAGAAGTCACCAGGGGGCTGAAGAATTTATGCGTTATTTACGGTTGGAAAGGCTGAACTTCTTGAGTTTATGGTGTGGAAAAGTGGGATTGAGAGTTATTTTGGGTGCTATAAATGATTCACAAAGACCAGTGGACTATTAAGAGTTATATTTGGTAAATGTTTTCTCCCCATTATTACAAATGGAAAAGACATTTACAAAAATTATGGATTTGTTGGTTTAATTCATCTGCTAATTTCCCACTTATATAGTAATGAAAATAAGAAATGATTCAAGTTGCTGTTTTTAAAATTTTTTTTTTAATTAAGCCTTTTCTTCTTCTTCAGAGGTCAGCGTTCCAAAGGCCACGTCATCCAGTGTCACAGCACAAGCTTCCAGCAGCCAGCCAATCGCGGCGCAGAACGGCTCATCGCTGAGCTTGCTGGGAGCCTACTCTGACAGCGATGACAGTGAATGAGAGAAGGAGGGAAACGTTCTCGCGTGTTTTCGTGTGCCGGCAAAGCTGTGTTCATCTCTCTACATGGCTTCTTTTTCCCCTGACCTGGGCCCAGTCTCTCTCTCTCTCTCTCTCTCTCTCTCTCTCCCTCACCTCACCTCCCACTCTCATCTCTCTCCTCTCTCTCACTCCACTCACTCCCTCCACTCACCTCACACTCACACTCACACTCACTATTCTAGACCAGGGACGAGCGTGAGCGAGTCAGAGTCTCATCGGGACGTATCCCAGATATTTAAGGGGGAACGTCACCCTGTATTCAGTTTTGGTGATGGAGGTCATCACGGTGGAAGAACTGATGTTTTTGATGTAGGTTACACCAATTACTGTGAGTAACTCTAAACTGAGCAAATTAGGATTATTAGTTCACCCTCAACAGAGGCTTTCTTTGCGGAAGAAAGCGAGAGATTTGTGAGTGGTGTGCACAGTGGATGCGCGTTTGTAAAACTTTACTGTAATCCCTTTTGAAAATAAAAAAATAATAAGAGGTGATAAAGAATGAATGAAACATCCCCTCTAAGGAATTGTAAAAAAAAGGAAAAAAAAGAAATATGGGTGTGCGTGCTTTGAAAAAAATGTTTTTATGTCCTTTTTAAATGGGAAAAATAAAGAAATTTCTTGATTTATTTTACCGTTTTCTGGTGAGTCTTCTGCAATTTGCAAATGAGAGTTTAGCCTTTTTAGCGGATGCTAACGGACCGAGCGGATGGGGAAAGCGCACTCCACGCGGTTAGCGCGCGCCGCGGGAGCCAGAGAAGCGCTACATTAATTTGGCGCGTTGCGGGCTGACGGAGAGGAGCCGACGGTACGGTGGGCATGAGGCAGGGTGGCTGGGGTGCAACGGCTCATTTGGGAATGTGACAGAGTTGATCGTAGACGGGGCGGCGGAATGGCTCCTTTGGGAGCGGGGTGTGGGCTGTCAGGAGTGGAGTACAGAGTCGATCGCAGACGGGGGGGCTCCATTTGGTGGAGGTTATTGCTGCTAAAGAGGTCCTACCATTTACTAGATACAATGGTTCACATACGTTTTCCAGCATGAACTGTGAATGTTTAGACAACGTGTTCAATAAAAATGTGAAAAGTGCAATTACGTGTGTTCATAGTTTAAGCAGAAAGCGTTTGTCTGTTATTGTGACTTAAATGAAAATCAGACCACAGTTTATGAGTAACTGATGCAGGAATCCAGCTTTTTCTTGTAACGGTACATGATAATTTTACTGAGCTTGATAACCTCTCATGGGAAAATATTTTTTGTGAAGAAGTGTTGTTGCCTGTGTGAAACACGTGTTCAGTGTGAATTTGATCTAAACCTTTAAATAGAAACATTTTTCACCTCCTGTAGTTTCTGTGAGTGATAAACTTGCTAATTAGAGAATTCATTGGGAGTGGATAAGAAAAAAAACCGCGCGCTCCACAGAGACAAGCCAACGCGTTTAAAAATGAAAGACCGCGAGCCTAAGTAAACTGGCAATACCAACCGACTTGAATACGCGCCATGCAACTGCACTTGAAAGGAAACATCAAGCTGTCCCCATTATAATTTGGTTGGTAACTGCAGCGGTTGATTATTGAGGGATTTTGGAAATATTTATTTATATATTTTTACTTCTGGAGAACAATGTGTTTCATCCTTACTAGACATTACATAGCAAACGGTGTAGGGAATCAAATTCGTGTGTGTGTATTTCAACAGTTGCTCTCCAATTAAACAGAACTAAATCTATTTGCCTAAGTGTAATTTTACTCAGCATGTAAATCGTCTGCGGGATTAAACGTCGGCAAATAAAAAAAGGAAAAAGGTTTGGAAAGCCATACGTCACCCCCTTCCCCTTTAAGCGGTTGGTCCTCTCCTGCACATTTTCGCTTTCTACCATCAGTCGTTTCCTGGCGGAACTATGAACGGCCGCCCGCAGCGGCAGTCCCGAAGTTGATTGTTTTTCCTATTTCCCCTCTAAAGTCTGCCGGAAAAAACCACAGAACAGTCTGGGGAAGGTTGCCCTGTATTTGGTCACGTTTTCGTTGAGAGGATGACAATTTGAAGAGGAGAAAGGATCGCTTCGTCTCTGTACTACTAGCCTGCGCTGTAGCATACTACTGGTAAATCACAGACTGTTGTGGATACGTTGGTACCTTGTGCCCAACGATACGAACTTGCTGTAATCACATGGATATGACTGCTAATTTCGGTATGAGGTTCCTGAGCTGTTCTTATTTTAATCTCAGATACCGATAATGGACTAGTCTGCACTTCGCTGTCATATTTGTTGCCTAACCGTGACGGAAAGATCACTGGCTCGAGTGAGGTGATCTTTGATCGCTAACGTCAGATAAATGGTAGTCCGCCGTCTGTGCAGCAAGCATTGAATTTTTTTTTCTTTGTAGAAGTGTTTTCTTTCAAAGCCTATTTTGTCGGTGTTCGAATGAGAAATCTACTTAGAAAGGATTTTAGTGCACTGCCTACGTACTTCTGATTTCACTTTCACTGTTATTTTCTGGACTTCGTCCTTAAGCTGGTTGTAGCCTATTTATGAAAACTGACGTCGTGTGTAATCGGGGTTTACTTTAAAAGACACTGAGAAAGAGAGAGGGAGAGAGAGACTCTCTTTTCTTTTTTTCGAATACTTTTCTGTCTGACGTGAAACTTTGTGTGAATTGCGCAGCTGTAGGCTAAATTGGCAACTGCAGATACAGAAACTTAATCGCCAACAGCCCCCTACATGTAATCCATCCGCCCCGGGGAGATCTTTAAAATCGGCCTTAGTCCACTTAGCTCGCGACCACAAGCAGAAATAAAATCAACTGGATTTTTTTATTTATTTATTTTTTTACTTAATGGTTTCATTTTGCTTTGTTTTGCTGTCCTGCGCATGCCAAATTTTAAATGTTGTGCGATGTTTTGAAATATAAAAACTCACAAGGTGTCAAAGGGACACTTGACTTTTCCCAAAGCAGAATCTCTTTTTCATTTTAACTTTGAAGCATTCAACATGTTTGGACACCTGTCTTGTTCAGAAAACCGGAGCAAGAAGGCAGCCTTTCTCCTTTAAAAAAGTTTTAAAAAAGAGACTATTTTGACAATAGTTCCCAGGCTCAGTCTTGGCAGCTATTGTTCCCTGGAGCCGCCACGCGCAGATCGATGCCAGCTGTCACTGCTCGCTTTGGAACAGCAGATCTCGTGCCCTCGTGACTACCCGCGTGCGCGTGGGAGCGGTGCACTCGAGAGGATAATTCCGCTGGGTGGAAGGCCCATTGGCGAAACCCGGAGGTACGACTGTCAACCCCGAGTGTGCTTAGTTTACGGACTTCTAATATAAGCTTTTGCGTAAATTGCACGCTTATTTCTGGTCACACCCAGACATTTATCCTAGCTGGTGTCGCCAGGGAGCACCTACATTAGACTACCCAATATTTTTTTTGAAAGTATCTAAGGGCAACAAGCTACACTTCATGTGTTTTTAAGTAGACCCATGGCCAAGTGGCTGAAAGATTATCTGAGTTTCGGAAGCCGGCGAGCACCCCCACAACCACCCAAACCGGACTACACCGAGAGCGAGATACTCAAAGCGTACCGCATTCAGAAAAGCTTGGACTTCGAAGATCCGTATGAGAACTCGGAGAATCGGAACGGCTCCGTGATGTCGGACGTGACGTTTGGCTCGCCGCTCAAGTCCGGCACTCTGGACCTGAAGTCTCCCAAACATCGGCTCATCAAAGTGGAATCTCAGGATTTGGGACGCAATAAAATCCTCCTCAGCTCGGTGGTCTCCTTTGAGGAAACGGACCCCGTAAGTCTTCCGTGCTACCCCCCTCCCCTTCCACACAAACACACACACACACACACACACACACACAGCGCTGTTTTACCATCAACATGTGGGGATTATTTACAACGATTTTATGTTGGCCTATTTTACATTCTGTTATGTGACCTACATTGCTTACTGTACTTGGACTTAATGATGTAAAACATGGATATTTTCCCCGTCTTTTAAAGCATAAACACACACACACACACACACACACACACACATTTTTCAAGTTTAGAGACCCTGGATTTGTCCACATGTCTTCCTGTTACTGTAAATGTTTCATCGTTGTAGTTCTCTGTGGGGGTGAGTCTGGGGGATGTAGTTTGAGAGCAGCAGCCTGCATCACCTTATTGCACACACCACTTCCAGTCAGTCAAGGGTGGCTGAAAACGCTCCTGATTTATGCCTGTTCTTTTTTAGATTATGCACAGGAAGTACATTTGATGGACACTAGGGGGATGGGGGAGGGGGGTCACCACACCTATAAAGTGAAAATATGTTACAAGAATTAACTTGTGCTGTGTAACTGTAGAAAACGAATTAGTGTTCCACTGAAGTGAGTCACGTTTGAAGCGGCCGCCCCCCCCCCCCCCCCCACCCCCTTTGATCCCCATTTGTGAGCTCTTCCCAAATGTATTGGCTTGAGTTCCCACCCTTCCATCTGACTGAGAAAGAAAGGTGGGGAGGGGGGGGGGGGGTGGGGTTGGACCCTAACAGGCCGGTACAATTAGCAAGGTCATTACACCGCCTCGAGAGCATCAGCATCCTGTTAATTAGGCAGGACTCACTCAAGACCAGGGTCTCCGTGTCTGCTCATCTTCACTTCTCTAGGCCTGACAGTCAAAAGCTGTCAGGGGGGGGGGGGGGCGGGGGGTAGAGGGTGGATAGCAGGGGGGTGGGTTGGGGGGGGCGAGGGGGTAGTGAGAGTCTCTTGACAGCTGTTTAGGGGCGGAGCCTCTGTGTTGCCTAATTAATAGTGAGAGCCGCTGTGACTCGCCCGCGGTGCGGTCGCGGGGAGAGAGTTCGGCCGCGGGCGAGGTGGGTCACGGCTCGGGTCTTCCGTAAGAGAGAACCGCAGCAGCCTGGCTCCTTAAACCGTCCTTGTTATCAGTGTGCGTGCGCCGTTCTCTGGAGTGGTATGGAGGGCGTGAGAAGCGGCTTTCCTTATCACCGTTTGGCCGGCGCTCCGGGTACGCCGGCCGGTCTCTGTGCTCCGAGCAACTCGTGCGGTCCTTGTGCCGACACGCCTGTGTTCAGTCCTCACGCCTGTGTTCAGCCCTAACGCCTGTGCTCAGTCCCAACGCCTGTGCTCAGTTCTAACACCAATGTTCAGCCCTAACACCTGTGCTCAGTCCCAATGCTTGTGCTCAGTCCCAACGCCTGTGCTCAGTCCCAACGCCTGTGCTCAGTCCCAACGCCTGTGCTCAGTCCCAACGCCTGTGTTCAGTCCCAACGCCTGTGCTCAGTCCCAGTGCCTGTGCTCAGTCCTAACGCCTGTGTTCAGTCCCAACGCCTATGCTCAGTCCTAACACCAGTGTTGAGTCCCAATGCCTGTGCTCAGTCCTAATGCCAGTGTTCAGTCCCAACGCTTGTGCTCAGTCCTAATGCCTGTGTTCAGTCCTAACGCTTGTGTTCAGTCCTAATGCCTGTGTTCAGTCCTAACGCTTGTGTTCAGTCCTAATGCCTGTGTTCAGTCCTAACGCTTGTGTTCAGTCCTAACACCAATGTTCAGCCCTAACACCTGTGCTCAGTCCCAATGCCTGTGCTTAGTCCCAACGCCTGTGCTCAGTCCTAACACCAATGTTCAGCCCTAACACCTGTGCTCAGTCCCAATGCCTGTGCTTAGTCCCAATGCCTGTGCTCAGTCCCAAAACCAGTGTTCAGTCCCAACGCTTGTGCTCAGTCCCAGCGCCTGTTCTCAGCCCCAACGCCTGTGCTCAGTCCTAACGTCACTGTTCAGTCCTAACGCCTGTGTTCAGTCCTAACACCTGTGCTCAGTCCCAACGCCTGTGTTCAGTCCCAGTGCCTGTGCTCAGTCCCAGTGCCTGTGCTCAGTCCCAACGCCTATGCTCAGCCCTAACGCCTGTGTTCAGCCCTAACGCCTGTGCTCAGCCCCAACGCCTGTGCTCAGTCCTAACGCTAAGCACGGCGCTCTGTATCTGGGGTGCTGCGGGGTTCTGGGCCGTGGCCCTGAGCGAGGGGAGCGTGTGCGTCGGCTGTCATACGCAGTGAAAGCCCACGCGTGTGGAGTGTGAAACCGCAGCTCGGCGCGCCGATGGAGCCCCCCGTCGCTCGAGTATTAAAATGCGGATCTGATAACTGCGCAGCAGTCAAACGTGTAATTGCATGCACGCAGGCTCGCAGATCGACACGCGCGCACACAGACACACGCACTCTCACCCACACGCACACACACACACTCACAGTCACACACGCACACACACACACACACACACACACACACACAAGCGCACACACTCAGACTCACACACACGCAGTTGGCACAGAATGCAGCTGTTGAAGGGCTTCTGCTTGCTGTTGACAGTGCTGTAGACGGTGTTGAAGGCTGGAATCACTGCATGACTGCACTTTTTTTTAGAACTCGCCTTCCTGATCCCACACACTAATACTGTGTGTACACTCACATTTTACACACACACACACATACACAACCACACTCATGGAGCTGGCTTCCTTTCAGCCCAATGGCCTGGAAACACAGACAAAAGCCAGACATGCGGAGAGGTATGAATATTCAGCAGCTAGTCAGACCCATGCACGCACGCATGCACGCATGCACGCAGAGACGTTCATATAGGAATTCAATGCGCATTCTCTGTCTAGTATGCACTGGCATTTTCCCCCAGGAAAATGTGGGTAGTGGAAAGTAGGGATAGTCTCCTCTCCTTCTTTAAATTCAGTTCTCACTCTCTCTCCCCCCTCTTTCTTCTCTCTCCTCTCTCTCTCTCCTCCTCCCTCCCCAACACCCCCCCAAAGGTGTGTGGAATGTGATGAGTAAGTTAATGAGTCAGGTCGGTGGGGGGGCTCTTGGTTTGAAGCTGGCCTCAGGCCGGATCATTGGCTCTAAGAGCCTCGTTCGTCTTCAGGCCATAAAAGCGCTCTGCTCCGGACGTTAAAGGACCCCATCGCACGCGTCTCTGCGCAGGGCAGGGCATGGCCAGCAGGGTGGCGCTCCTCTCCGTCCTTTAGTTTCCTTTAACGAGTCTGACGTGGCCTGGCGGGAATGTGGTGCTCCCGGGGTAGGGCGGGGTGGGGCGGGTCAGGGCAGGGTGGGGCAGGGCAGGGCAGAACATGCGGGGCAATTAGCGGCTTGTGGGTAATTTGTTGCAGAATCGCCGGGGGTGCTGATGGGGGGGGGGGGTGAGTGTGTGCAGGGGATGTGCCTGCCTGTGGGTTCTTGTTCTTACGCTGCAGGTGATTGATTGTATTAGCAGAGTTTTTTTTGTTTGGGAGGGGTTGGGGTGGGGGGGTTGTGGTAGTTACGGATGCTGACTGACACACCCATGAATACAGGTGGGTACAGGTAAGAATGACTGCCTCTCAGTCTGCCCTCAGTTCTGTCAGAGCAGCCAGAAAAACTGCGATTTTACCAGATTTTACCTGCTTTTTACCTGATTTTACCTGATTTTACCTGCACGTACCTGCTGCTTTTACCTGCCCTCTGGGCTAATGAAGCAGAGCTGTAAATGTTCAGTGTGTTCCCTGAAAGGAGGGAGTGTGGGAGGGAGAGGGAGAGAGGGAGGGAGGGAGAGAGAGGAGAGAGGGGAGGAGGGAGGGAGGAGGGAGGAGAGAGAGGAGAGAGGGAGGGAGGAGGGGAGGGGAGGGAGAGGGAGAGGGAGGAGGGAGGAGGAGGGAGGAGGGAGGAGGAGGGGAGGGAGGAGGGAGGGAGGGAGGAAGGGAGGGGAGAGGAGGTGGAGGAGAGAGGAGGGTAGAGGGAGGAGGGAGGGGGAGGAGGAGGAGGAGAGGAGGGAGGGTAGGGAGAGAGGGAGGGGAGAGGAGGGAGAGGAGGGAGAGGGAGGAGGGAGGGGAGAGGAGGGGGAGGGAGAGGAGAGCGAGAGGGGAGAGAGGGAGGGGAGGGGAGAGGGAGGGAGGGAGGGGGGAGGGGAGGGAGGGAGGGGAGAGGGAGTAGGGAGAGGGAGTGGAGAGGGAGGGAGAGGAGGGGGAGAGGGAGAGAGTGAGTGAGGGAGGGAGGGAGGGAGAGAGGGAGGGAGGGAGGGGGAGAGGAGGGAGGGGAGAGGGAGGGAGGGGGGGGAGAGGGAGGGAGGTAGGGAGAGAGGGAGGGAGGTAGGGAGAGAGGGAGGAGGGAGGGGAGAGGAGGGAGGTAGGGAGAGAGGGAGGGAGGAGGGAGGGAGGGGGAGGGGGAGGAGGGAGGGGGAGAGGGAGGGAGGGAGGGGAGAGGAGGGGGGGAGGGAGGGAGGTAGGGAGGGAGTGGGAGGGAGGGAAGGTGCATGTGCGTGCTGATGCGAATGTGCAGAGTGCGAGTGCGTGCTCACCTCCCGAAACGCTGCGTTTCCATGACTACCCGCTCCTCTTCCTCAGGTGGTTCCCTCCGCCCCTCCGGACGCGGGCGACCTGGACTACTCCGACCCGTTCGACGCCCGGCCGGACCCCCGCCCCGCGCCCGAGCCGGCGCCGGCGCCCCCGGGGAGCAACGGCTACATGGAGCCGTACGAGGCGCAGAGGCTGCTGACGCGTACGTCCACCAGGGGGCGCCGTTTCCCCACCGCGAAGCCAGAGATCCCTCATTCAGATTCACTGTCTTTATTAGCGGGTGATGATTTGATGGTGCTCAGCAGGGGGGCAGTTTCCCTCTGGAAAAGGCAGTATTCCCCTGCCAGCTCGCGTACGGGTGAGCGTTCTGGCACAAAATGGCAGCCGTGCATCACCCGGGTGCGTGCTACACTTGAAGTGAACTACCGCCCCCCCCCCCCCCCTTCACTGTGAAGTGCTTGGAAATTGGAAGGTGCGGTATATCAGTGCAATCCATTATTAATGGTGCCAAAGCACTCGAGGATTATTAACATTGAAGATGAGCCTCCCTCCCTGACGTGTCCACAAAGTGTGAGTTGTGGACGGTAGCGCAGTGTGGAGTAGCGTGGCGGTTTGAGCAGGGCTGGGCGATAAACCATAGCGATGGTTACTAAGGGTAAAACAATCACAGCCTGCCTGTGTGGCTGATCGGCTTTCTCTACCCTCTTTCCCAGTTCTGTGCAGCTCATGAGTGGAAAATCCCATAATGTTCTGCGAGGATTTTATGTCTTTTGTGTCATTGACTGAATTTAAATTTAAAGCCCCTGCTGTAATGAGACTCCGTAATAGTGAAGTGCAGCAGCAGTAACACATTTAATATAGCGCCTTTCCAGATCCTCCTGGCTCTTTGCAGATAATAACAATAATAATAATAATAATGATTCTCTCTCTCTCTCAGAGCTGCAGCGGGGTTCAGGGTGTGGCCGGTCGAGGGGCGGAGTCCAGCTGTACGACACCCCGTACGAGGAGCGGGCGCGGGGGCGTGGCCGGGGGGTGCAGGAGGACGACGGGCAGGAGAGCCGGCTGCCCCAGGACGACGAGCGGCCGGCGGACGAGTACGACCAGCCCTGGGAGTGGAAGAAGGAGCACATCTCCAAGGCCCTGGCAGGTAGACACGCCCACTGCCACGCCCACATCCACAGAGACACGCCCACCGACACGCCCACATCCACAGAGACGCACAGACATCCACAGAGACACGCCCACATCTACAGAGACACGCCCACCGCCACGCCCACACCCACAGAGACACGCCCACCGCCACGCCCACATCTCCAAGGCCCTGGCAGGTAGACACGCCCACCGACACGCCCACATCTCCAAGGCCCTGGCAGGTAGACACGCCCACCGCCACGCCCACATCTCCAAGGCCCTGGCAGGTAGACACGCCCACCGCCACAGAGACACGCCCACATATACAGAGACACGCCCACTTCCACAGAGACACGCCCACATCTGCAGAGACACGCCCACCGACATGCCCACATCTACAGAGACACGCCCACTGACGCCCAGATCCACAGAGATTTTTTTATCTCAGTGAGGTTTTCCTTGTTAGATAAAGGTTAATAAATGAATAACTCAATTTTTAAGCAGGGGTGTGTGTGTGTGTGTGTTGCAGGCATGTTCGTGTCTGAATGCACGCAGCGAAAGTTTGACATTATGGGGCAGGTGCGTGAGTGAATGTGGCATGTTTTCAGGGGGGGGGGGATGCGGGGGGCAGAGGTGGGGGCTGGCGGAGCCTAATTGAGCTGTGCTGAGAGAGGGGGGTGGGAGGACGGTGCAGAAATACTGAGCGTGCTCAGACTGCCCCCCCCGCCCCCCATCCCCCACGCTTACATCCTCCGGCTCTCAACATCCATCACTGGGCTTTAATTGCCCCGCTGGTCCCGCACGCACAAACGCTTTCAGCACCCCCAGGCGGGGCGGGGCGGGGGACCTCTGGGGTTTCAGATCGCCGTGGAGACGGGGTGAAGCATGTGGGGCTTAAAATACCAGGGCCTGGTTACGTCTGAAGGGGGAGGAAATAGAGTGAGAGGAGAGAGAGCACGGGCGGAGAAATAACTACTAGTGACTTTTTTTACATTGGTACCAGGAAGTACCACCACCACCACCCCCCCACACACACACACACACGTAGATTAAATGTGTTTCACAGTGTGGTGTTCTGTTGTAAAGCATGGCATAGGCCAGTGAGTGGCCCTCGGCTGCCAGCCGTGCGCTCATGAGGACGTGCGTCTGACGCGCTGCTGACTGAGCGCTCGGGCCGATTAAATGATTTGGAGCAGAAGTTTGCGTGAAACGGGACCGCCTCTCCCCCCCCCTGCCCCCCGCACCCCCTTCCCCCCCCTCCCCTGGCTGCCCCGGGCGGGCGGGCTGCGATGGGCTCGTTAAAACGGGCTGTGGCCGTCGTGTTCTCCCGCTCGGAGCGTAGGCGAGCCCGTGTCACATCCTGTTGGTGCCGAGCGCTCGCACGCGATTGGCCTGCCGCTCGCCAGCCACGTCCTGCTGGGGCAAACGGGCCGGGACACGCAGGCCCGGGAGCGGGTGCTGGCCTGCGTGAGGATTGGGCTTCCGCACGCACCACTGTGCAGTGACTGAGAACTGTGTCTGAGCTCTGTGACTGAGAACTGTGCCTGAGCACAGTGACGATTTAGCATAGTGTCTGAGCACAGTGACGACTTAGCATAGTGTCTGAGCACAGTGACGACTTAGCATAGTGTCTGAGCATAGTGACTGAGCACAGTGACGACTTAGCATAGTGTCTGAGCACAGTGACTGAACATAGTGACTGAGCACAGTGACGACTGAGCACAGTGACTGAACATAGTGACTGAGCACAGTGATGACTGAGCACGGTGACTGAGCAGAGAGTATAGTGATTGAACATAGTGACTGAGCACAGTGACGACTGAGCACAGTGACTGAACATAGTGACTGAGCACAGTGATGACTGAGCACGGTGACTGAGCAGAGAGTATAGTGACTGAGCATAGTGGCTGAGCACAGTGATGACTGAGCACGGTGACTGAGCAGAGAGTATAGTGACTGAGCATAGTGGCTGAGCACAGTGACGACTGAGCACAGTGACTAAACATAGTGACTGAGCACTGTTACTGAACATGGTGACTGAGCATGGTGACTGAACATAGTGACTGAGCACTGTTACTGAACATAGTGACTGAGCACTGTTACTGAACACAGTGACTGAGCATGGTGACGACTGAGCATTGTGACTGAACATTGTGACTGAGCAGTGACTGAACATTGTGACTGAGCATAGTGGCTGAACACAGTGACTGAGCACGCCTGCTGCCCTACACAGAGCACGGTTTCAGACTGATATACCGGCGGCCATCTTCATGTGCTAATGCTCTGCTAGCTCACGTGGCAGCTCATAAGAACCTTAGTCTTTTTTTTGGGCCTGTTGGTCAGTCCAGGTGTTTAATATCAAAGCTTGATCTCTTGCCAGTCTCAGCTTATGATGTTAATAATTAATCTGACCGGTCGTACGCTGAGAGAAGGTAATATTTTCTCCGTTGTGTCATGCAGATACACTTTCGACTCGAGTAAATCGTTTCCTTATGGCATGATTTAGTGTTTGAGGGAAACATTTCTCCTCTGTTTCCCCGTTTGGTGCTGCATTTCAGATACTCCGTCTTCAAAGACTACTTGAGGTGAGCCTGGCGGAAAAGTGGTTGCAGGTTTGAATCTCAGACAGGGTCAGTGCTGTGGCACAGGCCCTGCTTTGGGGGTGGGGGGTGGCTGGATTTGATCAGTGAGAGAGCAGCTGTGTAAATGCGCTGTAGGAGACGCCCTGCTAGACGGGGGCCATAACAAACGCTCACATTCCTGCGGCTCGAGTGACAGGGCCTCCGCTGGCCAATGGACGGTTTAACCTTTGACCCCTCCTGGGTAAATATGAGATAATGTGACACAGGCTGGCCAGAGGCCTGTGTGCAGGATGAGTTACTGTGGGGTAGGAGATGAAAGGTGGCAGGCAGGGTTCGGGCAGATTAAATATCGGTACAGTGTGGGGGTGGGGGGGGGCGGGGGGGGGCGGGGAATGTGGGGTTGGGGGCCATCCACACATACACACGCACACACGCACACACGCTCACACACGCGCACACACACAATTCTAACACAGTTTTTCCAGTTCCCTGTACTCTCTTTCTCTCCCTTTAATTATTTGTCTCGCCTTTCTTGTCCTCTGTAGTACATATTAAACTCCTCTCTGCTTATCTGGAGAGGCCAGTTTTTGGGTCTGTGTGTGGGGGGGGGAAGCACCACTTTATCTGCTCAAGAAAAAAAAAACAAGAACTAAACCAAACAACTATTCTGTGTGTCTGTAAATTTTGGATTTTAAAATAAAATACCATGCCAGGCCTTTGCCAGAGACCGGTGTGACAGTTGCACGTATTTCATTATAAAAATGTGAAACTGAGAAGGAAGTTGTGTGGGCCCCATGAGCGCGTTAGTGTTCAGCTGAGAGAGTGCCTGGCAGGGGGGTTGCACGCAGCTGGGTTCTGATTGGACGACCCACGTCTGTCACTGTGTGACATCACCAGTCCTGCGCTTTGGAGAGTAAAAACTGTCACTTCTGGGGGGGAGATGTACAAGAGTCTGTGTTGTTTTGCCGGTGTTTTTCCTTCCCCTCTTTCTCTCTCTCTCTCTCTTAAGTTATGGAAGAGGACTGCTTTGTGAACCCTGTAATGAATGGAGTCAGTCAATCACTTGTAAAAAACCAATCAAAATGCCGTGTGTTTGCATAGCCAAACTCTAATTGGTTGGAATCAGTGATGCTCTGACAACACTCCGCCCATTCCGAAATTCATTCTCTTTACCCCTCTTACACACGATGGAACCCGTCTTTTGTTCCCTCTGTGTGTTCTCTCCTCCCTCTGTCACCACTTGCTTTTCTCCGCTCTCTCTCTCTCCTTCTCAGATTCATGTTTGAACAGGGCCTTCACTGGAACGAGAATAAACACTGTCTGTGTTTGCTTGGAAAGATTTACAAACAACAATGTGAAAACAAGCTTTCGGTTTTTTTGTTTATTTCTACCTCTCGGTTCCCCTCCTTTTCCTCCACCCTCTCTCTTTCTCTCTCTCTCTTCCCCCCTTCCTTCTCTGCTTATGCTCTGTAACGCTGGCAGTAATGTGAACGCGTGTCATGTGACCCCATGTCCCTGTGAGGAACAAAGATGGAGATGTAGAGGCAGCTCGGTGGGATAATGAGTGATCGTGGTGATGATGATGATGATGGTGGTGGTGGTGGTGGTGATGATGAAGATGCACAGAGCGTACAGAGCATAGGCAGAGGTCCATGGGAGGTCCAGCGAGCATTAGGAGTTGATATTGTAGAGCTGCGCTCTGGTGGAGGTCAAAGGTCAAACCGATGGGGGTGGATGCAGAGAATCGATGGTGAACGTAGTGGTGAGAGCGTGTGTGGGTGTGGAGGAGCGGGGAGGAGGGGGCGGGGTTTGGGACGGCAACACGGTGCCCTTTGTCACTCTGATGAGCTTTGACAGGCGTGGCAGTGGAGCGTTAGACGTCAGGGGAGCTCAGTAAAGGTTAACCCCCCCCCCATACGGGTCTGAAGCGCTGGTCCCGTACATCAATGATTCACTGAGCATGTGCAGTCGATGGAGTGCGCCTGTTCAATTATTACCCAGCCGACGGCTTTGGGGTGGGGGGTGGGGGGTGGAGGTGTGGGGTTGGGGGGGTCAGTTTTGTGTGTGTGTGCACATGCACAAGCCCTTTCAGTTTTGCCCTTAAATGGCCCGGCAACCAGGCTTTTGTGTTTCACTGGAGAACCAGGCCTTAGAATCCGGTAATTATGATGTCACCGCCTCTTTAGGATTCCGGGCTGTTTTTCTGTGCGTCATGGAATTGCGTGGACAGAATTCCGAGCGTCGCTGATGATGCGATACTGCTGCGTTCATGCTCCACCGCCTTGAATCCTAATGGGATTTTTTTTTAGGAAAGATAAAATCAAAGTAGTATTCCTTCCAGGGGGACTGACTTCCAGTACCTGTGCGCTACGCCAGAAAAAACAGCATCGCTCCCTCTGCAGGGCACGTGGCTTTTCTCTCTCTCCCTTTAGAAGCTTTGCTCGCACGATTCACGTCTCACTGGAGAAACTGACAAACCGCTACAGCTCCGCGGCTGGAGCTCGGCAGCCTGTTTATTTCCCACAATCCCCTGCGGCAGCTGTGCGTGTGCGACTTCCTGCTCTCGGCCCCCCAGTGCTTCGCGGGGTCCTTGTAGCTTCTGGATTTGGATGTTTGTTGGCCTGATTATTCATGATCGTCTCTCTCACCCCCTCTCTCTCTCTCTCTCTCTCTCACCCCCCCGTCCCGTCCCGTCCCGTCCCGGTGCAGTGCAGTTCGACGGCGCGGACTGGGAGCGCTCGGCGGCCCAGACGGAGCGGGCGCGGCCCCCCAGGACCAACCCGCTGGCGGGGGGCGGGGTCAAGTTCCGCAAGGCCTCGGACTCGCACGGCGTTCTGGGGGAGAGGGTGGACCCCGCGCTCCCCCTGGAGAAGCAGGTGTACGTACCGCGCGCCGCGCTAGCACGCTCGCGCTAGCACGCTCACGCTAGCACGCTCGCTAACCCGCTAACCCGCATTACTGACGCACCAGTTTGTCTGGCTTGACATTTCAGTGGTGAAAAAGGCCTGAAATATTAATGGGCAGCGAAGTAAACATGCGACCCGTGGGCCCACAGCCCTGCAGAGGCTGAGGCTCATATCTCAGCTCTGTGTGCTTAGCTGTGCTCAGGGTTCCCACCGTCAGGGGCAATCCTGGAACATTATTTACAAACATGCCATCATAGAAAGGGGGTCGGGGGGGGGGGTAGGGTAGGGGCGGGTCGTGTGCTCACCAGTGTTTAGCACCAGTGTTCAGCACCCACCTGGAAACAGGCACCTGTAGCAATCAATTAATCAGTCAGTCAGTTAAGCAATTAAAGGCTGATTGATCGATCGCTTATGGTGCCGTTTACAAACAGGATCAGACAGTAGAGTGAGTGAGTGAGTCATGTGAGTTTGGTGTCAGGTGTGTCAGTACCGGTGTGTGAGGTTCAGGTGTGTGAGATACAGGTAGGTGAGGTATAGGTGTGTCAGTACAGGTGTGTGAGATACAGGTGTGTGAAGTTCAGGTGTATCAGTACAGGTGTGTGAGGTATAGATGTATAAGTACAGGTGTGTAAGTAAAGGTGTGTGAGATACAGGTATGTGAGGTATAGGTGTATAAGTACAGGTTGTGTGAGGTTCAGGTGTATCAGTACCGGTGTGTGTGTGAGGCTCACAGTAAAGGACTCCTCTCTACCTGTCCCAGGTGGTACCACGGCGCACTGACGCGCTCGGAGGCGGAGTCTCTGCTCACCCTGTGTAAGGAGTGCAGCTACCTGGTGAGACACAGCCAGACCTGCCGCTCCGACTACTCCCTCTCGCTCAGGTACAGTCTCTCTCTCTCTCTCCCTCTCTCAGGTACAGTCTCTCTCTCTCTCCCTCTCCCTCTCTCTCAGGTACAATCTCTCCCTCTCCCTCTCTCTCTCTCTCTCTCTCTCTCAGTCTCTCTCTCTCTCTCCCTCTCTCAGGTACAGTCTCTCTCTCTCTCCCTCTCCCTCTCCTCTCTCTCAGGTACAGTCTCTCTCTCTCCCTCCCTCTCTCTCCCTCTCCCTCTCTCTCAGGTACAGTCTCTCCCTCTCTCTCTCCCTCTCCCTCTCGCTCAGGTACAGTCTCTCTCTCCCTCCCTCTCTCTCTCTCTCCCTCTCCCTCTCTCTCTCTCCCTCCCTCTCCCTCAGGTACAGTCTCTGTCTCCCTCTCCCTCTCCCTCTCCCTCTCTCTCAGGTACAGTCTCTCCCTCTCCCTCTCTCTCTCTCTTTCTCTCTCTCAGGTACAGTCACTCCATCTTTGTCTCTCTCTCTGTCTTCCTTTCCTCGTCTCTCTTTCTCTCTCTGTCTCTCACCCTGAGAAGGCTCTTTCCGTAGTGAGTTTTTTTTTTTTTACTGAATTGCCAGTCTCCTCTCATTCAGGTTCCCTCAGTATTAATATTCATCTCTTTCCTCTGCTTTTATGGCTGACTAGAACCCCCAAACACACACACACACACACACACACACACACAGATATTAAACACATTTTGTACATCACAAGTGCTCATTAATGTATTAATGGGTTTTAATTAGCTGTGCAGATTGCCTGCTGGCAGATGCATTCAGGTCACTGGGGATTTCCCAGAACTGCAACGCTCTGTCAATCTGCCAAAGAAGCACCCCCCTCAGCCCCCCCCCCTCAGATTGCTGTGGATGGGGCGACGTCCCAGAAACGCCACGATCTCTGGACGAGAATTAGAATCAGGCATAGCATGCAGGCTAACTCCGCTAGGCCGCCTCCACATACACTGGAAAAGGTATCTTCCAATTTACGTGACCTAGTTTCCACCCGTGCTGTCTTTTCAGACCCACCCCCCCACCTTCACTTAAAATAGGGAAAACAGGCAAAAAACAAAATTTAAGTTCCAAATAAGATGTTTTTCTTTTTTATAAACAAAAAGAAAAAGAAGCAAATTGAGAGTGAGAGGCGGTGAATTAAGGCCGGTCTGTCTGTCGCTTCGCACGCTGAGGCAGGACGCTCCGCTCTGTTTTTTGAGGAGCCCCCCGCGGTCGGTAATCGAGGGACGGGCGACGCTCCCACTCTCCCGATCCCGCTACTCGCGGGCCGTCGCGGGGCGTAATGACCGACTGCAGCCGGCCAATTAGAGCCCTCCTTTCTGCCTCCGCTTCTATAATTAGAACAGGCAAAATGGCAGGCGCTTCTCTTAAAGGGGAGGTGAGACTCCGCAGTCGGCCTCCTCCTCTCGTGCGCTCTCTCCCCTTTTTTTCCGTTTTCCCCCCCCCTCTTTTCTCCCTCTGTTTTAAACCACCTGTTCTCCCTCTCCCTCTCTCTCTCTCTCTCTCTTTATTCCTCCTTTCTGTTTACTCATCTCTCTTAGGCGTCTGTCACTACTTCCCTGCATCTTTGACTCTAAAGTTGGGTCTTTCATGGGCAGTGTGAAACTGTGCTCTGTGTAAAAGGATATATATGTGCTTTGCTGCATTTCTAATGTGTTGTTTTGTCTTTTCCATCTGTCACTAAACCCCCTGCCCCCCCCTGCTGCCCCCCCCCCCCTCGTGAGTCGAGCCGGGGGCTGTGCAGTGACCCAAGTCATCTCTGTTTACTCTTCCCTTTGCCTCTATTGTGTGTGTGTTTGTGTGCTGGAGTGTGCTGCACCACATGTGTCAAGCACTGCATGGGGGCGGGACCTTTTACTGTGTGTGTGTGTTGTGTGTGGGGTGGGGGATGTGTGGTGGTGTGTGTGTGTGTGGGGGGGGGATGTGTGGGTGTGTGTGTGTGTGGGGAATGTGTGTGTGTGGGGGGATGTGTGTGTGTGTGTGTGTGGATTTGGGTGTGGGTGTGTGTTGTGTGTGTGGGGGATGTGTGTGTGTGTGTGTGTGTGGATTTGGGTGTGGGTGTGTGTGGGGGATGTGTGTGGGTGTGGGTGTGTGTGTGTGGGGGGATGTGTGGGTGTGTGTGTGTGTGTGGATTTGGGTGTGGGGGATGTGTGTGTAAAAGAGAATGTGTGTACATTTGGTCTGAAGACCCTGTGTTTTCTTGCTTTTAAACTCTTAGCAGGTCAGGGCTTATAGGAACCAAAGTGTTGAATATGGATTTTGTCTCTCTCTCTCTCTCTTGCTGTCCTTCTCTGTCCCTCTCTCTCCCTCCCTCTCTCTCTCCCCCTCTCCCTCTCTCCATCAGGAGCTGCCAGGGCTTCATGCACATGAAGTTCTCAGTCTCCCGGGAGGGGAAGTACATCCTGGGTCAGAACAGCCCGCCCTTTGACACCATCCCAGAGGCCATCCACTTCTACACCACCCACAAGCTGCCAATCAGAGGGGCCGAGCACCTCTCCCTGCTCTTCCCCGTGGTGGTACAGACCCTCTGATTGGACCTGGACTTGGCTCACCTCCTGTGTAACGGGGGTTTTGATTGGATGTCGGTTTGATTGACGTGGATAGAGGAGGAGGAGGAGGAGGATGAGCTTTTTATTTTGTTTTTTTGTGAGCGCCCTTGTGGGATCTTCGCCAGCTCTTTGTGTGGTTGTGCACATGCTTTTTTCACCACTTCCTGGACGTTTGTGTCTGCACTCCTCTCTCTCTCTTAGACACTGTACTCAGATTGGCTTGTGGATCTTCACTGGACACTGAAACGACTTCTTATTGGACACACATTTATCTTACCTGGTCTGCCCCTTTTTTTTCCTGTCCTCTGATTGGACAGTGATCACAACCTGTCGTTCTACTGGGGAAAGGAGAAGACTCTTGAACTAACTGACACTTAACTGAAACTGCACCATGGCAACCATGACTGTTACATTTGAAAACCTCTGGAAGGGGGGAAAAAAAAAATAATTCTTTGCTATTGGTCTGTTCCGTTTGATTCTTTTGCTGCTTTATCTGTCCTGACCGACCAATCGCATCTCTCCCAATGAGCCAAAGTAGATTCTTACTGGTCCCTTTCACAGGAAGCAAAAAGAGAGAATTTTCAGTGGCCTGTGGCTTTTTGGAGCGATGGACGTGTCTGTCGTACCACACGTTAGCACGTTAGCTCGGACGCTACGTTCCCTGTTTGGACTGCTCTGTGTCTCAGAGGGCGTTGTATCTGGAGAGTACCAGGTCCAAGCAAAACAAGATTCCCGAATTCCTAAAATCATCAGCTCTCACCAAAGTCGTTTCCGACCGTAAGCATCGTTATGACCGATAGCACCATCGCTGTCATTCATGGTGATGATGACGGCAGGAGCGGAGACAGGTTGGAGTTCTTTTAACTTTTCACTCGGAAAATAAAAATAAAAGGGTTTACTGTGTACTTTCCTTTCCATTTCTCAGTTGGAAATGTGTTTGTGCTGTAGATGCATGCACACACACACACACACACACACACACACACACACACACACGCACACTAACACACCTACACAACCAGCAGTAACCAGCGTTATTCGTGGCCTGCCACTGTGCCCTGTGGTTATTTCCACGCCGTCTCTCAGGATGACTGTAATAAACCAGAAGATTGCATTTCATAACCCGGGGTACAATAACCACGGCAACGCGGCAAGTGCACAGTATCAGTGGCTCAGGAAACCGGCACCACGCGTACACAAAAACACAGAGAGTGAGAGACTGAGAGAGAGACTGAGAGGGAGAGAGACTGAGAGAGACTGAGTGAGAGACTGAGAGGGAGAGAGAGAGAGACAGAGGGAGAGTCAAAGAGTGATGGACAGAGCGACAGAGGGAGAGAGCAACAGAGTTACAAAGAAAGACGGAGAGAGTGACAGAGAGCAACAGAGAAAGAGAGATAGAGGGAGAGAAATAGAGAGAGACAAAGAGTGATGAGAGAGCGACAGAGAGAGAGGCAGAGACAGAGTGACGGAGAAAGAGCACTTAAATGTTGGTTTGAATTGAATTCAAACGAAATGAGAAGAGGAGGAAGAGAGAGGATAAAATGGTGGCTGACCCCCTTTTCCTGGGGTTCCCACTGTGCAGGTGACCCCAGCAGCACCTCTCTCCAGCAGTCCCTGAACACGTGACTCTCCCCATCAACGGCCGTATAGGTAACGGGGGGAAGGTGAGTGGCAGATGGCACTCTGGGAAACCGTCTCCGTGGTTACCGTGTGTTTCTGTGCTCTGCCCTGGGCCTGGGGCGGATTTCTGCACACGCCTGTGCCTTCAGACGCATGCCTGGGTCTTATTTACGGTCCTGTGTATGGGCCAGCTGTGTACGAGCCCTCACTGTGTGTATGTGTGTGTGTGTGAGAGTGAGAGAGTGCATATGTGCGTGTGAGAGAGAGAGGAAGAGAGAGAGTGTGTGTGTGTGTGTATGGCTCAGCAACAATCACTGGTGTCCTCTTATGAAACCACCAGCTGCTGCCAAAACCTCAACGCACTGAGCTATGCTTAACCCCCTTTGAACTACATGCACACACACACACACACACACACACACACACAGAGCTAGTCCAGTCCCCCGAAGCGTGCGCTAACACAAGCACCACACACTGAGCACCTAACCCCTCTGAACTACATGCACACACACACACAGAGCTATGCCTAGTCCCTCCTGAACTGCGCGCACACACACACACACACACACACACCCAGCAGTCTGTGTGCTCTCTGCTGCTCACTGTCTCTGGAATGGAGGAGCAGTTGTAGATCCACATTAATTGCAGCACAGTGGCTGCTCAGCCCAGCACACCTGCTCTGGGTTAGTATAGCGCACTGTGTGAGACTGAGGGGCCCGTCCACACGCTGGGGCGGTGCGTTTAACAGGCAGAGTCCAGCAGCCTAACCCTAACCCTAACCCGTCCACACGCTGGGCCGGTGCGTTTAACAGGCAGAGTCCAGCAGCCCATGTTTTCCAGCTTTGTTTGGCTCATATTGTCGGCCGCTTGCGCTTCTGATACAAAACACCAGCACGGTGTGAGAGGGCTGGTCTGTGGTGAAAGGGATTTAGGGCACTGGACCCACGTGTGTGACCTCATACCCCAGACAGAGTGGCCTACTGCGGGACATGGCCCCCGTCTGGGACTGGTCCCCCCCCCGCCCCGCCCGGGCTGCATCCCAGCTGTCATCCTGAAACCCTGATCCTCCCAGAGAGCAGCACTCTAACCCTGACCTGCCCCCCCCCCTCCCCCCCCCCACACATGCTTTTGTTCCCAGCACCTTCTCATACAACAATGCCCTCCTGTCCTGTCCCGATTGGTCCAAGTGCCCCATGTGACACATCAAGGACCAATGGCGCTTGAGAGAATCTCGTGACTGGGAGACAAAAGCAGCCGGACTGTGGCACTGTAACAGTCATACCCCCAGCCCCTTCCTGGTGCCTGCATCAACAGCGCGACCTTCGGCCCCTGACCTTTGACCTGTGATATGATTGAGCAAGCCAGCGCTGTCCAGATGGTGCCTTTGTCTCCAGCCTGGGGTGGGGGGGGGGGTGTGGGGGGTAGCCCCATTACCGTGGCAACACGGGCACGCGTCTGTCCCTTTCCTGTGTTCCGTTGAAACGGTCGAAACACAGAAAGGGGCGAGGCGACAGCACCCACCGCCGCACCCAAAAAAGAGGCTCTTCGGGCGCTATCGACCCCCTGGCGGTCTGACCCCTGACCCCTGACCCTTGACCCTTATTTTGCGGCTGTCTGCAGAGGGAGGGTGTGCGAGTGTGTGAAGGAGACTCGATACCCAACACTCCAGCACCTGTTCCCCTGCGCAGCAGTTACCGGTGCTAAAATAGATCTGCGCTAGCAGAACATATAGCATCTGCGCTAGCAGAACATATAGCATCTGCACTAGCAGAACATATAGCATCAATATGATGGCTGGTACGGTAAGTGTCTTTTTTCTAATATTCCAAAAAAAAAATCTTTCTAAGTTTGTGCTGCACGATATATTTGGTTTCTGTGATGACAGTTGTCCTCTTTCACTAGGTTCTGTCTGCCGACCCCCTTCACTTCTGAGCACTTGGTTTCAGGAGGTCATACAGCTGTTGGAAAGTGATGAATCCCATCGATCTGTTTTTCCTTAAACCCCGGGGTTTTCAACAGGAGGCTCGTGGACCCCTGGGGGCGCTTGAAGGTACTGCTGGGGTCCTGGGCATAAGACTTTATATGCAATGACTACATGGGAAAAAATTTCTAAGTATAAAAATATTTTTTAAATATAGCTCTTTTTAACTTATGATGGGGGTCCTCAGGGTGCCTTCGAGCCTGCCTTCGAGTGGTCTCAGCCTTAAAACCATGAAACACTTGTAGCTCTTCAATTTCACCACTAGATGGAAGTGTTGGGCTTACTCAGCAAAACAACTTCCATTATACGCAAGGCCTGATGACAGAAGTCTTTCGAAAAGAATTAAACAAAAACATCACAATAAAGTAATACACCATTTAAAATTACAGTGATCGATACCTCATATTTAAACAACATATTTATATTTTATATTCATATTTCTTACATAACATCGTTTATACACATGCAGTGCATAGTGTAACTGTCACAAACTGCTGATATGAAAAACTAACGTTAAGAGAATACAATTACAGTACACTGGAATCTTTTATCTGTTTATTTTTCAGACGCTTTGTAAGGTTTTAAAACTTTAGATTTTATTTAGTGTTGAATAACAAACGAATACCCAAGGGACGCTCTTCGCACCCTTGCGATCTGCTGCTCAACACCTCCAAAATGAAATAGAACGCAATATAAAATGTATAAAAGCGTAGTACACAGAGACCTGTGTTTGTCTGGTTATACGTCAAACTATAAAACCCCTTTTGTACCATTCAAATCCTGACTGAGTCATGAATCGGGCGTAAAATGAATAGCAATTTTCTGTGAATTCGTTGGAGTAATAAGGGGGGGGGGGGCTATAAAAATACAAGGTAGAGGGACTGATGGGGAGGATTGCGTTCCAATCCAAACTATTCCACAGATTCCTGGGGCGTGAATTGGACCCAAGAGATACCCAGGCACTGCTTTACAGTCATAACGGACTCAGGGGCGCTGTTCAGCTTGGTTTTGATTACAAAGTGCAGGTCTCTTGTCTGTTTTCAGTAGCCAAAAACACACAGAAGGCAAATCAAGTTCTCCCCCCCCGCCCCCTTCCCTTCCCTTCCCACAGTGTAATGGAGATCAGGTCGAACTCGAACACGAACACACACCACGTGTTGGTGTGCAGTTGTGAAGTACCGGGGAACTAGGGGAGGGGAGGAGATAAACCAGTCAGGCAACGATATCTGCTTTACATCTCCTGCAGTACAGGCGGCAAATAATAAAATCATAATATGCAATGCTCGCGACAACACTATCAGGCAGTTACGGGGGGGGGGGGGGCGTCCTTGGAGCTGCCCGACAAAAATAACCGTGACATTTTGGCAAACGCAACGCAAGGTTATAAAAATTCAAATATATCAAACTTTTACTCATATATGAAACAACAGTTCATATGTTTATGAAAGAGTTCGTGTTTGCAAAAAAAAAACCTTAATATCACTCCCTATTTTACAGTGTTGACAATTATTCTCTCCCAATTGAAACAAAGATTTCTCTCGCTGTTAAATATCTATGAATAAGCAAAAACGTATATTTCGTTATTTCGATACACTTGACGATACGTTGCTTTCTGCACGAAACAGCGTGAAAGAATGACCACTTGTGGTCTGTGAAAAGAATGTCATCGATAATTCCGAACGATGTCACAGAACAGTGGCTCTGTTCTTCACTGTGACATCATCGCAGACTGCGGACCAGATTCCGTGGTGTTCCAGCTGCAGGCCGGACCCTTGCAAGTGGCCTCCCGAGTGCCCAGACAGGCAACGTCAGACCGTCAAGATGTCAGACCGTCAAAAGTGGATCTCGCTCTGAATCTGGACCGTACCATGAATGCATACGCGCGACCACCTCCTCCCCTTCCACCTCCGAATTCTGGCCGGTGGAATATTCCGGGGGCCACGATGTGTGCAGTTGGGAGTTCTCCGCCGCCCTCGACCTTAACCTTCAGAACTTCCCCAGGGAGGTCAGAGCCTCAGCCTTGCCCAGGACCGCAGACAGCAGGTGGGCGGGGCCGGGGGGGGAGGAGGCGGGGTCAGGGTGGTGGTTATGATTGACGCTCAAGGGCGACTGCGCTCTCCCTCCCTTCGCGGACTGCGCGCTCCTGGCCCCGCCCACCCCGCCGCTCCCCCCGCCGCCGCTGCTGGACTGGCTGTTGTCGACCGTGGCGGCGGCGGCGACCAGGCGGCTGGGGAGCCCCGCGTTCGGGTCGGGGGACCCTGGGTCGGGCGGGGTCCTCCAGCAGCAGCACAGCAGCCGGATGAAGGCCCCCCGCATGTCCCGGCTGGTGAGCGTGTAGATGAGCGGGTTGAGGGCGGAGTTGAGCACGGCCAGGGCGATGAACCAGTCGGCGCGGTACAGCACGGGGCACCGGCTCGCCTCGCAGCCCACGTCCAGCAGCAGCAGGAAGAAGAGCGGCGCCCAGCACGCCACGAACACGCCCAGCACGATGGCCACGGTGCGCAGCAGCGCCAGCGAACGCTCCGACGGCCGCCCGCTCACCCGCCGCCCCCTGGAGGTCACCAGGCGGTAGATGCGCGTGTAGAGCGCCACCACGGCGGCCAGCAGCGCCGTGAACACGCTCACGCAGAACGCCACGTAGCTCTTGGCGTAGAGCGGCAGCACGGTGGAGCAGCCGTCCAGGCGGCTCCTGCAGTTCCAGCCCAGGCTGGGCAGGGCGCCGAGGAGCACCGACACCGCCCAGCACGCCCCCAGCATGCCCAGCAGCCGGCCCCCCCGCCCCGGCGGCTCGCAGGGCCGCAGCCGCACCATGGTGAGGTGGCGCTCCACGCCGATGGCCAGCAGGCTGAAGGTGGACGCGCTCAGCGCCACGAACATGCTGCCCTCTCGCGCCAGCCACTGTGCCGGCGTCAGGAAGAACGTCCGCCGGCCCGAGGTGAAGTTGTTGACCAGGTAGGCCACGCCCGCCAGCAGGTCGGACAGCGCCAGGTTGCCGATCAGCAGGTACATGCGCCCGTGGAAGCGCTTGTTGCGCCACAGCGCCAGCAGCACCGTGGCGTTCTCCAGCACGATCAGCGCGCAGATCAGCACCAGCGCCGCCGTCTTGCACGGGTCGTCCGACGCCGAGCGGCGCTCCCACTTCCCCGTGTGGTTGTAGTGCGCCACGATCTCCGCGTTCATCCCGTCCTCCACCACCGGCGCCGCCGCCGCCATCGCGATCGCGCGCGTACGTCTAAGCCCGCGCTTCTCGGCTTCAGACAGCAGAGGGCGCCCCGAGGCAGGACACCGCCGTCGACCGCCGAGCTGTTCTGTGGAGCAACTCCCGTGACGTCATCGCGAACGTTGGAACAGTGACCTGCAGGAACGATATTATTATGAACATGTATTATTATTATTATTATTATTTGTACGTAATTGTGCATGCTTGTGCTTTTGCCTGAAAAGTGAGCAGTATTCCAGAGTGACCCCTGACAAACAATAAATAAAATGACTGCAGCTACTGGGAAGTTATACTGTAGTTATACTGTAGTACAATGCAATACAAAATATAGTACAAAACAGTACTTTATGAATACTGCAAAAGGAATTGGTGAAAATGCAATATAACTGCAGTAATACGGCAACGTTTACAGTCGTCACAACTAAACTTGGACTGCAGTTATTTTCTGTAAGGGACCGGTCCTCTTTTCTCAGTACCGAGCGACAGTTTTATTTTCGTTTTCTCTCAAAATACGATGTGGTTCATCCGTGCAGTAAGAACGTTTCTTTAAAACACTGGTGAACTCGTGCAGGTGAACATACGGGCAAAAGGCAATCGTTTTATGACCTTGCCCTCGTTGTTAGCCAGCATCTTGAAGTTGTTTATTTCACATCAGATTTTCTTTTTTCAGTGTTGTTTTGTAGTTACTAATGTTTCATAAACCTATAATTTCGTATAAAATATTTAATGTACATTTAATTGAGCACGTAGTGCCAAAAAAACACTTTTTTCACTAGCAAAGTTGTAAGTCTGATTTAGTGTATTACACATAAAATGAATGGAGAAATTATATGCGTTTAATCACACAGAGAACACAGACGTTGTTTTGAAATAACCATTTATAATTCACTAGCTATAATTCAGTCCATACACAATCGAAATTTGCACCTATTCCGTTCAAATTCAATTCAGCCACTGTGGCTCTCTTGGCAGACTCTTCCACAAGAATGATTTATAATTCACTTTTTTTTTATTTTTATGTTTGAGTTACAAATATATTTATAACGTACAGAGTTGTATTTTATTCTTTTTACAAACGCATCTTACTAACCGGTGGCGTCGGCACATCAGTTACCTAACACATGACGTCCTACATCCTAGACAGCTACAGGTATGGCCCCCCGTTATCATAAAAGACGCGCGCTGTCAGGAAAAAAGGCTACCACGCCGATGTTGACTTTTTCACACGTGCACCGACAGAAAACATGCAGATGAGCTCGCGCACTTATCACCTGGGAGACGACTGTGGCAGAGCTCGTCACCCTAGTTTGACTGACACGAATGAGTAATGGCTTATGAAAATGTATCGCTCGCGCACAAAGTCACATTTCCATTTCAATTGTGCATTTAGCTGTAATAGAAAAATACACGGTTGAACGGGTAGCCTGCTTGTGCAGACTTTACATGCTCGGAAAACTTTGTTGCACCTATTGTTGAATGTGTGTAGGCTACCATTATAGGAACGCATTAAGGTGTGTGTTAAAATGCATTTCACCATCAAAAATTGTATAGCTTGTAGTGTGGTTACTGTACCAGTTAAGTTAAGCTTACCGCGAAGGGTATAATATGAAAAATAAATATATCAAACGTTATGCAACTAGGCACAACTCGATACCTTCATTAGCCTACTAGGTATATTTCCAGAAAGACTGCAAACTACAAAACCGTGACCGCAACAGAGACAAACATACCTGGTGGCGCGCGCAAGAAACATTAGCCGCTTCAATATCCAGGCGGAACAGCGCAGGTCAGACTGTCCTGTCGCGGGATACAAGTTCATTCATTTTTTTTCTCCTCCCGAAGCAGAATAATGCTTTTTTGTGATTCCTGCACACCTTCACAGTAAATTAGCGCGTGGCGTATCCCCAACTTCACTCTCGTCTCGCGCACGTCTGTGTCCCCTTTGACGTTCGTCTCCAATTTTCCCACGCGCAGCCCTTAGTTCAGTGCCGTCTGTTTCTCCGTCTGGAAAAGGTGTGGCGCTGTCATCCCGTATTTGTCACAGACTCGTTCTCAAAACTTTTTTCAGAATATATTCGTAGTTTTCAGCCGTTCCAATCTCCGGGGACTGGGCGGTGTTTTGCGTCAGGCATCTGAATCCCCGTCGTCCAATTGCGAGATAAGGAGCGCGGCGGAAGGTGGGCGTTAACCCTGAATCTTTGGCACGTTCCTGTGGGGACGTCTGAAGACTGTATGCTAATATAAGTAGTTCGTTGGTCTGGTTACCTACATCTTTACGGGTTTTTTTTTTAACGATAAGAGACTGTAATAGAACAACTTCGTAATCTTATTCAATAGTTTTATAATCCTGCTTGGCTACCGCTGACAACAAACTACAACGTAGCCACACCTCCACAAACGTTATGTCCAAGTGTAACGCCCCCTGTTCGGTTCGTCTGTCGTCAGGTGGTCAAGGCATGGTCTGGTCTGTGTCAGAAGATCTCTACATCATATCTCTTTTACAGAGACATGTATGTACAGCTGTCTGTACATGAGAAAGGGCAAGAGAGAGAGAGAGAGGGAGAGAGAGAGAGAGAGAGCGGAAAATAGCTGGCTACCTGGATTTTTATAACACGTTTTCTTGTTTGTGTCAGAGGTCATGATGTTAGCGAACCGTGTTGGGGCTTGCCACTTACCTGCGGCTATTTAAATGACTAGACGACTAGCCTACTTGCTGTGTGGCCTGGCGGAAAATGTCTTTTGTGTTTGTGTTTTCTCCTTTAAAAAAAACAAAAAAAACCACTGGGTACAGGATCTTGCTGTGAATGTTTGTCCCAATTCCGCGTTAAATTAATCTGTCCTGATAACAGGGAGAAAGTTGTTTTAATGATTTTATTTGCCTCCAGGGTTTTTAGGCTCTGTATTGTGTAGTTAGGTATTTTTTTGCTCTTTCAGGTATTGGGATGTTTACTGTGACGACAGCTGTGTGTTCTCACTTCAGAGGCGTCTCATGCCAGAGCTACATGCACATCTTCATTCCCTTCCCTTTCCATCCATCCATCCATCCATTTTTAAACCGCTCACTCCTGATCAGGGTTTGGTGGGTAGGGGGTAGGGTAGGGGTGGGTGCTGAGCATCCAGCATGCATGGATCAAGAGAATCCTGAAGTCGCCATCCTCGCAGGTCCCACACACGCGCACACACACACACGCTCACACACACACACACACACCGCTCACACACACATTCAATTATGGCTCTACAGCTGAGTGAACCCGCATGTCTTTGGACCGTGGGAGGACCTCCAGGAGCAGGCTCAGTGATCACTGGGATACGGTGTTCTTACTCTGTCCTCCCTGCTGCCCCACATCACAGCCGATGACACGAGCACATCTGGAGCTGGAGGAGGACCACACAGGAACAAGGCTCATGGGGCAGGGGGCTCTTCAGCGGAAAAACAGGACCCGAAAATCAGACGGACGGGTGGGCGGACGGCCGGCTGGAGGGTCGATTCGAGAATTGGGGGGGGGGGCGAGATGGGACCTGGTGTCAAGGGTGAGCAGCGAAACATTGCTTGTGTGTGCGTGTGTGCGTGCGTGTGTGTGTATGTTAGTGTGTGTGTGTGTGTGTGCGTGTGTGTGTATGTTAGTGTGTGTGTGTGTGTGCGTGTGTGTGTATGTTAGTGTGTGTGTGTGTGTGCGCGTGTGTGTGTGTGTGGATTACACTTCTACATGCGATTCATTTAATACAGCTGTATAGCGCCTTTTTGTTCCAGGGCACAATTACATTACATTACATTACAGGCATTTGGCAGACGCTCTTATCCAGAGCGACGTACAGCAAGATGTATAACCATAACCAACCCCATAACAAGTGTGTCGAAATGGCTATGCCTCTGCTGTGCTGCAAACCCGCAACCACTCAGTTCCCTAAACAGCCCTGTTCCCTAAATATCATACTGCAGTGCTGCCACTCACAACAACTCTCAGAACAAAGTGTGTTTGGAAGAAAACCTAAAGCAGCGATAGTGGAGGTGGGGGGGGGGGGGGGGGGGTCAGAGATTGGAGTCTGCAGGGGCGAGAGCTATGGGGGGAGCACAGCCAAAAAAAACCCCTCATGACCCAGGCCCCATCGCCACATCTCCCCCCCCCCCCCCCCCGTGTCCCCCAGGCCCCCGTTCCCACAGCGGTCTTTGCAGGACCCCATTTTTAATCTGTGATTTATTTATTTATATATTTATATTTCTGAGAGGCCGCTGGACTGCTCACAGGCAGAAAAAAAGATTTTGGGAAAATAAACAGCCCAAAACAGCCACGGCATCTCGCTGCAGCCCTTCAATGCCTTGGGTTACGTGCTCTTTAAGATGTCAGCTGACGTGCTCCTTGGTATGTTGGGCTACATGCTCTTTTAAGTGTTGGGTTGTGTGCCATTTAAGGTGATTATTCTTAAGTGTGTTGTACGTTAAGAATGGCCAATGCTTCAGTTGAGTATGCGTTTAAGTGTGGGTTATGTGCATTTAAATGTTGATGTGTGCTCTTCATGTAGGTTAGTGCCTTTAGGTGCTTACGTGCATTTAAGTGTTGGAAGTGTGTTTTCAGTGTGTCTGTTCCTTAAGTGGGTATTACCTTACAGATGTTGGGTTATGTAGTTAAATGTTGGGGTATACTTTACGTATGGGTTATGCACAGTTTAAAGTGGTATTATCTTTACAGTATTGGGTGACAGTTAAGTGTGGGATTTACTCTCAGTATGTTGTGTATGTCTGTTAAAGTTGAGTATGTTTCCTATAATGTGAGGGCTCATGGGTGGGGGGTGGTGGGAAGGGTCGGATTCTCCCTAGCTGTGTGTGTGTGAGAACCGGTGGATAAAATCGCACTCCAGCTCACACACGTCACCCACTGCGTTCGGGTTTGATTAATGGGTCTGGTTTGGCCTTCACTGGTGAAGCAAAATGATAATACTCCGTTAAAAAAAGCAGCCATCTCACTCTCCCTCCTTGTGGCCGAAGGCATGTTGATGTTAAATGTCAGATGTCTGTTTGCTTAGTTTTTTTTTTTTTTTTTTTGGTGAAGCAAAGAAGTAGGTTAAAGAACACAGTTTTTGCAGGGAGTAAAAAAAAAAAAAGAAAAAAAAGAAAAAAAAAGTGGCCTTCTTTTACAAACTGAGTACCCAAACAGTGGCCTTGGTCCATCGTGTTACTTTTGTGATCTGGACCTGCCGTGTATTTGCCGGTCATGGCTAGCATGTGTGCTTACATGCATGTGTGTGAGGGAGTGTTTCTGTGAGAGAGTGTGTGAACATGGAGCAGTGACTCAGTTTGGTGACGGAGATCTTCCCACTCTGCTGGTGAGCAAGCTGGTTTGGAACTTAGGGTTAAGAGCTAATGGGAAGGAGGGAGGAGGGGCAAGGAGGGGGGGGATGTGTGAGTGAGTGTGTGTGCGCATGTGGTGAGTTTGTGTATGTGTGTATACATGTGTGTGCGTGTGTGTGTGCGCGCATATGTGTGTGTGTGTGTGTTTGTGTATGCATATGTGTGAGTTAGTGTGTGTGTGCATGTGTGAGTTGTGTATGTGTGTATACATGTGTGTGTGCATTCGTGAGTTTGTGTATGTGTGTATGTGCTCGTGTGTGTGTGTGTGTATGTGTGTGGGTGCATGTGTATATGGGGGGTGGTGCTCTGACCTTCCTGCTGACCCCCCCACCCCCATGTTTCCTCTCCATAATGATGAGAATTCTCTAATCATTGTTGTAGCATTGTATGACCTCACACATACTGCATGGTCCGATGTAAGTCACAGGTGCCAGACTCCAGTTCAGGAGGGCTGCAGTGTGTGCTGGTTGGGTGTGTCTAAGCGCCACAGACAAGTCATGATTGGCTAAAGAATCCAGATACCTTGTTCCTAAGATGGACACGGCAGCCTTCCAAGACTTTGACACCACTGATGAAAAGAAAAAAAACATTTAGGAAGGAAGTTTAATTTTATGTTTAATCTGACTGTCTTGTTTCCCTAGCATGTAATTCGGCATTTTATTTGATTATTTTTTATAACAGTGTAAACTATCAAATATTAATAATTATCCTTTTCCTTCTAGTTGTCTGCAGTTTGTTTGGTCATGTTCTTCTTGAAATTCATATGCATTAGGAATAAGAATGCTGCGCTTGCTTTGCCAAAATGAATGCTAAAGAGAGAGACATATATCAAACAATACATGCCAGCTTCCCTCCTGGTGGTTATTTAACAGTCTGTACCCTTAAAAGAATGAAATTTACACACTATTGCACCAATACTGAATTGAATTGCTGGGAGAAAGGAAATAAATGATTAATTTTTATGTTTTTTTCATCAGTCCTGCTGCGTGTGTGAGTGTGTGAGAGAGAGTGTGTGAGTGAGAGATAGGTAGAGAGAGAGAGAGAGAGTGAGTGAGAGGAACAGGAATTAAAAAGGAAATATATAGGAAATTGAGAAACAGGAAGCAACTGATAGAGACTGAAAATATATTGTGTTAGGCTGTCTGTGTGTGTGTGTGTGTGTGTGTGTCTATGTGGTTATTTCACACACACACAAGCCACCCATAGATGGACAGACATGCACCCGCACATGCAAACTTGTCCACTGAGAGACAGACAGAGAGACACACACACACACACACACACACTCACACACACACACACACACACTCACACACACATACACACACACTCACACACACACACACACACACACACACTCACACACAACACACACACACACACACACAACACACACTCACACACACACAGTCACACACACACTCATACACACACACACACACACACACAGACCAACACTCACACACTCACACACACACAATCACACACACATGCAGTCACACACACACTCATACACACACACACACACACACACACACACTCACACACTCACACACTACACACACACACAAACACACACACACACCTACACACACTCACACTCACACACACACTCATACACACACACACACACACACACACACACACACACACACACTCACACACACAGCACACACACACAGTCACACACACACTCACAACACACACACACTCACACACACACACACACACACACACACACACTCACACACTCACACACACACACACACACACACACACACACACACTCACGCACACACACTCATACAAACACACACACACACACACACACTCACACACGCGCACACTCACACACGCGCACACTCACACACACACACTCACACACACACGCACAGACTCACACTCACACTCACACACACACACACTCACACACACACACACTCACACACACACACACTCACACACACACTCACACACACACTGCGGTCTCTCTCATCGGAGCGGATTGCACAAGGGGGACGAGTTGAACCCATTCGCGGCTGAATGCGTCGGCCGGGGGGCCGTGAGCTGGGCCCTGTCCACATCACGCAGAGCCACTTCCTGCCTGGCCCCGGCTTCTCTTCGGTATCGTTTGATCAAGAAGGCAATAAAAACTGTGGCGGTTTTACAGCTCTGCAGCGCTTAGCGTAAGAACTTGAAGAAACACGATGACTCGGTCAAACAGAGAGGAGACAGTGATGGGGAATGCTTTTGCCAGTGACGACGCGGTGGGGGGGTGGTGGGGTTGTGCGGGGGGACACAGTGAGGGGGGGGGGACTTCAGCGTGAATTATGGCCTCAGGGGTTATAGAGGGCTTCCTTATCAGGGGTCATTTAAAGCAACACTTGATGTTATTTTTAAAACGGCCGCCCATATTTTATCCGTCAGGCTGGCCCAGGAATCAGAAGACGTCCAGAGGGGAGCAGCAACAGCGATATTTCACCGAGATTAGCCTGGGACACGGGTGCACCGAAGAGGCCAGCCTGCTCGGGATTTCACGCCAACTTCGGCTCTTAATTATTTAATAAACCTCAATTATTCATTTGGTCTGACACTCCTGATAACGACATGAACCACAGCGGCAGTCCTGTGCACCGGGTCCTCTGTGAAATAGTTTGAACGTGGTCCAGTGTAGAAACCAACCAGCCTTGGGTGCATCTACGGCTTTCTAAAAAAATTTAAATGAGTAAGTCAGAATAATGACTTGGAACAAAATTTGGTTATGTACCACTGGCCATTCCGGGACGGAAGCTGTGGGCCCCTGGTCGAGGAGGTGATGCTTCACACTTCTCCTATGAAACGATGCAAATTTAAAGCCTAACATGCAACTGATCTCCATCAGACTGTAACATCCAGCAGGTAATGGTGGCAGTGGAGCACTGTTGGAGATGTTGGGGGTGGGAGGGGCTAGCCTGGGGGGGTTGGGGGGGGGACGGGGCGTTCAGTCTCTCAGGATATTTCGGTGTAACATGGTTTCTCATTGCGGCAGACTGCCCCAGAATCCCACACGTTTGCCGTATGCCGCAGCATGGCATGTTTCCCTGGGGGCACGCAGTTTGAATCATTGCCTCATTTTCCATTGCCTCAACAAGATGCTAATCACCCCCCCCCTCCCCTTCCCCCCTCTCAACCCCGCTCACCCCCTTTCTGAGAAATTAGGTCTGCACACCCCCCCCCCCCACCACACGGCCACCGCTCTTGCCTCGTGGGTTTTGGGCGATGTTTAGAATGTCGGAGAATGTCCTGGGAGAGCTGTGGGGAATGTTTCCATGTGTGAATGCCTGGATGGTCCCAGTGGTGCAGCCCTCCACCCCCGCCCCCCCCACCCCATCCCCAAAACCCCCCAACACCACAATAATAATAATAAAAAAACCCTTCTGATTCCTGGCATCCTGATCCATGAGTGCATGGCTGACTCACTCTCTGTCTCTGAAACATCAGTATCGCACGCACATCTTTAATTATTGCACTCTGATCTTGCCTGCCTGCAGCTGATTAGGTCACCGGTGAGAGAGACATGTCATGTGACCCAGCTCTGCCCTCCGCCCTGTGATTTCTCAGGTCCCAACTGGTTGATGATTAAAGTTTAAAAAAAAATGAAAACCACAAAAGGCTTTCCAAGGACAAGCGTGACTACCACTGGATTTAAACAAATAAATAAATAAATAAATAAAAATTCTTAAAGCAATTAATTTTTTTTTTCTTTCTGGAACAGAGGCGTTTGCAACTGGAGGTCATTAATCTATAATATTTTTTTAAATATATTTTCACTGCAATTTGTTTTTGTCATCCAAGACACTTGCATTGTGCAGAAAAAATACTTCAGCCCTTCTTCTTCTGGGTCTTTAGGAGTTTAAGAGAGCCTTGTTGTGGGACGACTGACTCCAAGCAGAGATTGACTCTGTATGGAATCAGACTCCATAGGATGCCATTAAAAAGGGACTATCTGAAAACCAACGTGATACCAGATAAATTCAGTTCCAGAAAGAGCCTCAGAGTTTTAAAGCAAGGCACCCCGGGATTATGGGTAATTAGCCGGCACGTGTGAACGATTTTGTTGACCCCTTACAGGGCTGTGACTCTCCTTTTGTGTTCTGTTCTTTGTTATCTCGTTCCCAACATTTCTCACGAGATTACAATGGGGGAGAGGTGATTGGGAGAACCCAGGGGAGAGAGTGGGGGGGGGGGGGTGGAGGGGTGGGATTGGGGTCCGCAGGAAGTGATGTCACACTAAAAAGGCAGTTAGTGAGATCTGCAGAGGTAGAGGCTTATTTAGCTGATCCAGCAGGCATGTGAGTTCTCATGAACAACATCTCCCATAATCCCTTGTGGCCTCACTCACATTCTCTGAGTTATGATGGCCCATATTTCATTGACAACCTGGACAAATCAATCAAAGTGAGCAATCATGGTCTAAACAGACACACTTTGAAAGGTGGCAAAAAGCAGCACCATAATAATAATAATAACAATAATAATAATAATTGTAAAATCTGGTGAAAAGAAAGCAGCACAGCATTGGAGCAGCTGAGGAACACATCACCCCCCTCCCCCAAATCCTCCTCTGGGAGCAGCCTCTGCACATCTGCTGCAGGTGTGTGAGGGCAGCGGGGGGGGGGGGGGAGGTGTTTCCATGGTTCAGTGCAGCAGGAGAAAGGCTAGCAGTAAAGGTTCTGTGTGAGAGGGCTGTACGTATACGGGAATGTGAGGGCGAGGGTGGGCAGGGGGCGAGGGTGGGGGGGGACACTGACTCCAGTGGAATTTGGTGTTAAAATAAACGGACCGGAGGGCAGACAGCATGTGGACGGTGGCGGGCTGACAGCTGGGCATCAGCTAGCTGTGTATTGTACGCTCGGGAGACCTCGGCAATGACAGAAGACACAGTAAAATGTTCCGTGAGAAATCAACTCTCACAGAGAACATTCGGTCCCAGCTGGACTCATATGTGCTC
Source organism: Anguilla rostrata (assembly GCF_018555375.3). Taxonomy (NCBI): domain Eukaryota; kingdom Metazoa; phylum Chordata; class Actinopteri; order Anguilliformes; family Anguillidae; genus Anguilla; species Anguilla rostrata. The sequence continues at coordinate 58,467,277 of NC_057935.1, forward strand.
CGTTAAGAGCTGAATTAACGCTGAACATTTCACTGTTACTGAGACGCGTATACATAATCTATTTAACAAATATCCGCGTTTCAGCCACGTCTAAGCTGGCCGAGCCCCAGAAGCCCGTCCCGTCGCTATAGCTGCATGCTATCACGGTCCACACGGAGTCAGCCGCACAGGAAATGCCCATCATAACTGGACTCTATTGTGACCTTATAAGGCAAGGACTCCTCCCCCAATGGCGCCACAAAAACCACAATGTCCCCCCCCCCCCCCACAGTAAATTTATAGAATGCTGATCTGGGGGTCAATACCAGGGCAGTTCGGCCAGTTCTGGGAACACAAAACACAAAAGCGCAAAAACCTCACGCATTCTTTCAACCCCCAGCTTCACGTCCGCTCACCACCATTTTATTGTTTCACAACTCCTGTCAGTAAAATTAAACTTTTAAATTAATGTGTTTTTGTCAGGAAGACTACAGGCACTACTATTAACCCTTAAAGGTGTAAGATCACAAGTATGCGATTAGAATGGTCTTGCCCGAACACTCTAATGCTGATGTGTAACAGTCGATACTGGTGACGGAGAGCAACGGAGTTCTAGAACGCTGACTTGGAATTTTGAGACAACATTCTAAGAAAAAGCCTACCTCTTTAACGGGTAAAATGTTCCCAAAGCAATTTAATGGAGCAAATGACCAGTCAGCCTCAAAAGGTCTTCATCAGGTGCAGCTAGCTAGCTCCTTTAGCTGTGCCTGAGGGTCAAAAGGTTGCTTGCAGCACAATACTTATTGCAGTACAGCGTGTGGGTATCTCATTTCTCTCACGTGGACGTCAGTGGAGTTAATGATGACGATGATGATGAGGATGATGATGATGTTGCGTGGGGGCCGAGAGCCGTGTGTGACACTGTGCCAGCTCAATGCCCCCAGGGTCCCATAAGTCTGTCCACAGGACCCAAACTCTCCGCCTGCCCCCCCTCGCCGATTCTTACAGACATAAACACTCGCTTCCTCCTCGCGACGTCTCGCAAAATTCAGCCAGGTCGTTCAAAAACAACATGACCACGGAGCGGCTTTTCCCACTGGCTCTAAGAAGCGGTCCTTTTATTACTGGGCCCTTTTCTGTGTTAGCAATTGGAGCGGCAGGACAGTTTATCAGCGGACAACAATCCTTTGCCATCTTTACAGCTGTGACGTCACAATAGGTGACCTCACAATAGGAAATGTACACTTTGATGGTGACGGAGACGGAGGCGGGACAGAGGGAATGGCAGGGAGATGGAGAGAGGAAAAAGAAAGGAAGAGAGAGGAAGAGAAAAAGAGAGGGAGCGAGAGAGACCGACAGAGAAAGAAGAGAGAGAAGAAGTGAGAGAGAAAGGGAGGGCGAAAGAGAACGAAAGAGGAAGCACGAGTAAAAAAGACAGAAAGAGGTAGAGACAGGATGGAAGTTATCTGTCCATCTTGTTATCTGATCACGACTGTTTCAGTGGTCTCAGGTCCATGGGCACTGGGACATCCTGTTTATAATGAGAGAGAGAGAGAGAGAGAGGGCAAAGGAGAGAGGGAGGGGGAGAGAGAAAGAGAAACAGAGGGAGATAGAAAGGGGGAGAGAGAGAGAGACCATAAAACCAAAAACAACATCAAAAAGGAAAAAATGAATAAACCTAAGTCACAAATCATCAACACAATTGATGACCTCGCTCTCTGAGAGAGAGAGGAAGATAATGGGAAAAAAGAGAGAAAAAGAGTGACAGAGACAGAGAGAGGGAGGGATGTAAGTATCGGGGGGCTGGGTAATTTGGGTGAAAGGGGAGCAAGGGAGAGGGTGAGGTGCGGGGGTGCAGGGCAGAAGGGGGGATAGGTTCCTGAGAGCCGAAAAGAAGAGGATGGGAAGGAAAGAAGATGTGAGCGAAAAAGAGGAGGAGAGGTGGAGTGAGGCAGACCAAATAAGAGATGGAAAGAGCACAGAAAGAAGAACAGGATGAGCAAAAAGAGTGCGTGACAGATGAAAAAAAGAAAGAAAGTGAAAATGAAGTCTTCAGCACTGAAGACATTCCATCAGATTGTGTGGGAAATCAGACACAGATGTTTTTTCAAGATGAGGGAGCAATAAAAAAAAAGGAAAAGAAAAGGAAAACCCCAAACATTTTACAGTTATGTCCGTGATTACCAGAGAGCAGACAACGCGGACGGGAGGATAAACAGAGACGGGGCTTGTGGTGAAGAGCGGGGCTGGGAACAGAGGGGGTGGCGGCATCCCAGAAACCGCGAAACTGCGCCAAAAAACACGTTAACCCGCCACCCCCACGCCCCCCCGCCCCCGCCCCCTTCTCCGGCCCGGCCACGGGACGTCCCTGCTTCGCCGCTGGTCCTGGGTCGGCTCTCCGCAGGACACGGCAGGCCGCTGATCTCAGATCAGTGGCAGGAAGCGCACGGGGAGAGAGAGCGATCCGGGACGCTGGCACAGGCCTCGAGATCAGCAGAATGGGAACTGAACCGAACCACCCCCCGGTTTTCAGAGCAGGGGGCACGGGCACAGCCAAAATGAGGCTGGCTATCCTGTCACCCCTACCACCACCGCCCCCCCCCCCCCCCCACCCCCACCCCCACCCCCCATCCTCAATCTGGGACGCCTTACGACACAGATGTGCCCACACAATATTTTAATTAAATCCACCGTTACTGGGGCTGTTAAGGTGTGGACTGAGGCCAGGAGACACAGAGAGACAAAAAAGAAAACCCACATAGCCTCACATAAAACCCTAGAAAATCTACTAGTGAGGCACTCAGCATTGCCTTCATCTGGTTTTCCTGGAACAAGAGCTCCCCCTTGTGGAATGTTAAGTACATAGTATGTCATTTGTTTCCCCCCAAGGCAAAATGGAAAAAATATGGAATATACACAATGACCACTTTATTAGGTACACCTGTTGGTCAGAGCATATAGCCTGTGCCTTAAAAAAGAAGAGGTGGTTTATTTAAAGAGTTTTTGTAGTTCTTTTGTTCAAACATCAGAATGGGCTATATGTGTGATATAAGCGATTTTGAGCAGCAGTTGTTTGGGTAAAAAAACACCTTGTGAATGAGAGAAGTCATAGGAGAACTGGCAGACTCAGCTAACAGCTAACAGAAATGCCCAAAATTAAGACAAAAGGGGCGTCCTTTTAGTACTAGTAAGTATACCTAGATGGGTGTACCAAAAAAGTGCCCACTTCCGTGTATATACTGTAAATGTCTCGCATAGTACAATACATTGCAAAATATAATACATGTGATAGTGCATATTTGTGGGTATTGTGTGTGTATATTACAAATATGTATTATGTACTTATGAAGAGTCACATTCTCTTGATAATATAAGCATATAGCATTTCCATAAGGGATTCTTCACTCCAAGGGGGTTTTCAGCCCTACAGCTGGACTCTACGTGGACACTGCTTGGAAATCCCCCCCCCCCCCCCTTGCCCCCTCCCCCCACTTCCCTCATTCTTCCTGGCAACCAGAAAGAAATGGCGGTATTCCGAGAAAAAAAAAAGTATGTTTTTTCACGCTCATTTGAGTACAACCATCCATTACCCCCCCCCCCCCCCCCACCCCACAAACGCTACGGACTCATGATAACAAACAACTCAAAAGTTGTCTTTGCGCCCCCCAAGAGGCCAAAGTCTTCATCCCGCTAAATGTTTCAGTTTCTGCAGCACACAATTCCTGGTAGCGTTAAGACAGTGATTATATTTATTTATTTATTCCTAGGCTTAATCGAGTATAGAGCTGCAGCTCACTAAGCTACAAATGCCCATACAGACAAAACGTCCTTTTACGACGAAGGATACCTAGTTTGCCAGACGAAAGGCCCCTTCTGTACGTATGCGACAACAAGACGTCGCCAAATAACGCCAGTTATCAAAGTTTAATCCAAGTCCAGTATTGTCCCTAGGAGACACAGCGAGGCAAAGCTCCTGGGACCTAGGGGTTTCAGCCAGCAGACACGGCGGTCAAATGCCTCACATCTCGAAAAAAACTTCAGATAGTTGTCTTGATAAAATCCTTCACCTCTCAAATCGACTATGAACAAACAATCAAGTTGTTTCACCAAACGTAGACAAAATATAACAATAATGTTGAATATTGTTGTACACAGAAACCTATTTTAAAATGGCCTGCAATCTGAATGAATTTTACTGGTGTCTCGAGAGTATATCTCAGGGCCCTATTAGTTAGAAATATCATTTCTGTAGAATTTTAAATTACACAGGAAAACTGTCATCCAACAACTTGAAAAAGCCATTCCTGTAAAACGAGGAAACTAAGAATGAAAATGATAATCTAGGGGAAAGTAGCCAGCTGGTGTTGCTATCATTTGTGGGACAATGGGAACAATGGTTTGAGCAGCTGACGCGAGGTGAGTCACTGCCATACCTTGGTCAAATAATTATTTGGCAAACTTTAATAAGACTGAATAAAGTTTCTGGAAATACATCATGATTTTTTTTTAAATCCTGTTTTATTTGAGTCTGTTTGGTGAGCAAACCTTAATCTGATCTACGACTTTAGCGTGACCTTAGTCCCACGTGACCCCAGGATAAGCCAATGATTGTTCTGTGTGTTTATCTTCTTCAGTGAAGTGTGCAAAATCTCCAACGGGATCACGCGCCCCACTGCAGATTTCCCAATTATAACAGACCATAACAAATTGCATTTTAAGGCCAATAATAAATAATACATAATAGGATGATCGACTCAGTAGAAAATCTATGCCATTAAGAGGTTACAAAGAGTTTGAGAATTGAAAAACGATAGCGTCGGTTTCATATTGCACAGCTTAAGTGTTCATCGTGTTTTAAAATAATTGCAGGTTTAACCTATTTGACATTGTGAATGTGATGGTTCTTTCTATGACGTCACAACGCGACCAAGCGCTATCGGCTCATTTGATTGACGGTGTCAGACAGATGCTTAGTCGTGTCATTCTAAACTATCATTATGTTGACTTCAAAAGGCACACGTCATAGGACTGGTGAAGTATCATTTTCAAACCAACACGGCGTTAAATCCCTCACAACCGGAGGGCGACTTTCCCAAGACCGCCTTCTCTCCATTTCCAGCTATGTAAACGTAACGAACAGGCATGTACAACTGTTATGAACTGTTTCTTCTTGCTCCATTCTAATAAGAAGTGTTCCAGTTATGTATACATATTTAACGATAAGCAAATAACTTACAATTGAAATAACTTAAAAACTGCTGTCGTTCACATGTTGGTCACCGCGTCTGCTGTTGCCAAGTAACCGTGGTATCTGCGTGAGGAAGCTAAGCTTTGCAATTGCACAAGGAGCGGCAGCCAGGTAGGAGATAGCGGACTTTTTCATTGCTAGTGTTGTAAATCTAACTCACCCTTTACGGCGCGTTCATGTTACAACGCACAGCGTGCACTATATGATTTTATACAGGACTTCAGAGCGGTGTTTGCATCGCTGTTACGGTGTAACAAACTTTCTCAAAACGAACAATGGAATGCGGGACCAGGCTGTGATCACGTGGATATCGCTTTGATCACTATGCCCTTGGCGAGACGCATTGTTTACGGAAGCATAGGTCTTCTTAAATTACTCATTATACAGCCAACATAATTTTACTTCTTCTTCTTCCTTCTTTTTACTTTGAGGAGCAGTTGTGGATTTAGAATGGCTGAACGACCCCTGGGTTCTGAATTGTGATGTCCTCTGTTCTCGTGCAGTGGCTGTCAGTCCATGGCCACCCGTATAGAACAGCTCGCGAGGCCGAAACCGAGCCACCTGAAATGGCCCGACCGGTACAGTAGCAAACACCAAGCACATAATAATGTCTGACGCGTGCCCTTCCCAAATTTTGCAGAAAGGAAATGAATACGGAATTTGTCCTAACCTCCGGCTTTCTCATATCTACTTAATTCATTTTTTATTTGTTGCAAATGAAAAAAGCAGAGCTTGTATAATCTGTTTCTGCATGAATGTGCGTGTGTGTGTACACATCTACATGTGCGCATTATTGTTTGTATATGGTCCGCTGCATGATATCATGTGACACTCGTGGAAGTTTTTGTCATTTTTGTACACAGCTGCGTGAGCTGCTTGCAGATCTTTCTGTTGCGTTTGCTTTATTCGCAGTCGGTCAGTGTACTGGCTGGACGAACTGCCTGGGAGAAGAAGAGGAGGCCCAACCACCTTCGGTACAAAACAAACAAATAAACAAACGAACAATTAAGTAAATACAAAAGGTTTCGCTGGCATGGTGGTGCAGAGGATAGCACCGACCTCACGGCAAGATAGTCATGGGTTCGAATCCCGGCCGGGGCCTTTCTGTGTGGAGTTTGCATGTTCTCCCCATGTACATGTCAGTGTCCTTCCACAATGCAAGGACATGCAGGTTAGGCTAATTGGAGAGTCTAAATTGCCCCGTAGGTGTGACTGTGCAAGTGAATGGTGTGTGTGTGTGTGTGTGTGTGTGCCCTGTGATGGTCTGGAAACCTGTCCAAGTTGTGTTCCTACCTCTTGACCACCGCATGCAGGGATCAGCCACCCCAGCCGGTGTTAATCGAGGTGGTATAAGTAATAGATGGATGGGAGTTTTTCTGCTTGATGGTGTTTTTCCTGCTCTGTGCTTGGTCCGATGACATGTCACACCAGTGCTGAACAGTGCTTGATTGGGTTAACTGAGTGTCTTATCTCTACAGTGTCGTGTAACTGCGTCTGTGTGACACGAACGATTTTAACGGCCCCCCTTTTTTTTTTTTGGTGATCTGTGTTTTGGGCGTAGAGCTGACGCCCCGCTGGTTGGCGCTGTGTGACGGCAAGCCCCCCCGAGCCGGATTTCAGGACAACAGGTGACGAGCTCGCCACCCGTTCGTCACTGTGTGTGTTGTGGGGGGGGGGGGGATTGTCTGTTCCGTCTCTCTTCCTCCATCTCTTATTACACTGCCCTCATTTATCTTGTCTCAAATGCCCCCCCCCCCCGACCCACCTCTGACCCCCCCCCCCCGCACACACAGGTGTCTCTGTACCTGTGCTGTTACCTGCTGTCACAGTCTAACCTGCTCCTTTCTCCCACTCTCTCTCTCTCACTCATCCCCTTCCTCTCTTTCTCTCCCTCTCTTCCCCTCCATCTCTCTCTCTCACCTCACTCTTTTCTCTCTCTCTCGCTGTCAGATACATCGTATAAATATTACCCTGGTGTATTGCATTCAGATCAATTTCATAAAAGCATTTAAGCCAATGAACTTCGGGAAGCACAAGTGACCACATTTCAAGCTCTGTTACTGTTTCTTCTTTTTTCCGTCTCTCCTCCCTCGCTCTCCCGTTCCATCCTCTTGGTTCCCCCTCCCTTTGTCTCTCCTCCTTATTTTTCTGTCTTTCTCCCTTTAAATCTCTTTTATCCTCCCCCTCTCTCGCAATCTTTCCTTCCCCCGCTGTCCCTTTCTCCCCCCTCTCCTCTCTCCCTTCCACTTTTGCTCCCTTTCTTTCTGCCTCTCCTTCTCTCTCTCTCTGCCCCATCCCTCTGTCCATCCCTCTTCCATCATCTTTATTAGCAGATCTGTTTATTTACCTCTCACGTCTTTTCTTTGCAATCCGTCCTCCTCTCCTCTCCTATTCCTTCTCTCTCTTCTCTCCCCTGCTCTCTCTTCTCTCCCCCTGTCCTCTCTCCTGCTCTCCCCTCACCCCTCTCTCTTCCTTCTCCCTGTCCCCTCTCTATCGACTCCCTCTCTTCCTCTCACTATCCTCCTCCTCTCCCTCTCTCTCCATCCTGCTCGGTCCCTCTCCCTCCATCTCACTCTCCTCCCTGTATCTGTCCTTCCCTCTCTGTCCCTCCCTCTCTCCCTCCTGCTCGGTCCCTCCCCCTCCCTCTCCCTCCCTCTCACTCTCCTCCCTCTATCTGCCTTCCCTTCCTTCCCTCTCTGTCCCTCCCTCTCTCCCTCCTGCTCGGTCCCTCTCCCTCACTCTCACTCTCCTCCCTCTCTCTGTCCCTCCGTCCCTCCCTCCCTCTCTCCCTCCTGCTTGGTCCTTTCTCAGGAGGCCCCCCGTATGGGAGGTGACCGCTGCAGCACTCAGAGGTGCCCCATCAGAGAGAGTCTGTTCCCTGGCTCAGCCCCGCCTTCCCGTCCAGGGCTGGCAGCCCGGTCGCCCCCTGCTGGCCAAAGTGAGTAATGCACCCTCCCTCCTCCACACTGTGGACCCGGTGGCCACTTCTCCTTTCCTTGTCTCCCTTACTCTCCTGCTTGGCCGTGGGTTCTGTCTTCGTCTCGTATCTTCGATCGCACTTTCGTTTTCTAAAAAGTCACCTTTTGAACGACTGTGAAACCCGGTTCTCCTTTCCCTCCTCTCTGATCTGGCTGACGAGCTGGGCCTCTTCTTTTTTCTTTTTTTTTCTTTTTTTTCTTTTTGGCGATCGCGCTCAGCGGGTCTCCCACGCCCGCCTCGCTTCCTCTTTCTGTTTCGCTCTCGTTCCAGCGACGCGTCGCCAGCAGATTCGCAGGTTTCTTTCGTTTTTTTCTCTTCTCCTCTCTGTTAAAATGGCCGCCGGGGGGCCAGGCTACTGACAGCTGAAACGCCAGCCCTGGTCTGGCGCATCGACCTGCTCCGCGCTCTGGATTCAAACCCTCACCACGCCGCTCAGGCTGGGGGTGCTGTGCTTAGAGAAAAGCAGCGTTTGATATAGTCTGTCTGTCTGCACTGCCACCCCCGCACGCCTCCCTGGTATTTAAAGTTTTCCTTTTCCGTGGTGTGGATAATGGCCAGCCCTTTCACAAGGCGACACTGCCTCAGACAAAACTGCCTTCTTAGATACAGAGTTGCCCACTCTGCTCTGCCTGCAGCCGTTTCCTGTGTAAGGCAATGGACCTGCGCTGAGTTAGCGACCTCTTAAAAGGGGGACAGGTGCTTTTTGTTATGAAAATCCCGTGCTGCCTCATTAAACAAAACTCTCGTTGAAAGAAACAGAGAGAGGAGAAGCAGTAAAATGTGCAGAGCGTATTTCGGGACCCCTGCCAGGTTCGTATGAAGATTTTTGAATAAATAACGCAAAAGAATATTTGTAAGCACTAATAGTTCGTATTCCTCCAATGTCCAGAAATGAATAAGGAGGCTTTTTTTCCAGTTTCTGGTAAGTTGTAGAAAGAAAAATGAACTTGCTTTAGATTTTGATTAAATGGATTGCATGTCTTATAAATACCACTGGTATCTGATGAGCTACAGCACAACAGAGGCAGTGAAAATTGGCCTGAATTAAATCAATATCTGTCCTTAGCGTTGAATAACAAACATGTTCCATGTGCAGATTTTTCAGTTCAAAAACAAAACTTAAGGGCAAGTTCTGATTAAATCCTGGTATTTACTTTTTTATTGAACTTTTTCTTCTTCTTTGCAAACACAATCTGACAGTTTCAGGAGTCACTAATTTCTTCTGTGCTGTTTTAACCCTACGTCATCCTTCTGTCACCCTGCTATAACTTCTGTATCACTCCCATGTGACCACTCTGTTACCCCTCTATGACTCCCATGTGACCACTCTATTACCCCTCTATCTCTCCCATGTGACCACTCTATCACTCCTCTATAACTTCTATGTGACCACTCTGTCACCCCTGTCACCCATCTACCACTCCCGTGTGACCACGCTGTTACTCCTCTATAACTTCTGTGACCACTCTCTTACCCCTCTGTCACCCCTCTATCTCTCCCAAATGACCACTCTCTTACCCCTCTATCACTCCCATGTGACCACTCTGTTACCCCTCTATCACTGCTCTATTACCCCTCTATCACTCCCATGTGACCACTCTATTACCCCTCTATCACTGCTCTATTACCCCTCTATCACTCCCATGTGACCACTCTATTACCCCTCTATCACTGCTCTATCACCCCTCTATCACTCCCACGTGACCACTCTATTACCCCTCTATCACTGCTCTATCACCCCTCTATCACTCCCATGTGACCACTCTATTACCCCTCTATCACTGCTCTATCACCCCTCTATCACTCCCATGTGACCACTCTATTACCCCTCTATCACTGCTCTATCACCCCTCTATCACTGCTCTGTTACCCCTCTATCACTCCCATGTGACCACTCTATTACCCCTCTATCACTGCTCTATTACCCCTCTATCACTCCCATGTGACCACTCCATTACCCCTCTATCACTGCTCTATCACCCCTCTATCACTCCCACGTGACCACTCCATTACCCCTCTGTTACCCCTCTGCAGCCGAAGCCGTCTGCCCGCTCTACAGTGCCCAGCTCCCGGGTGTGTGAGCTGGCTTGCCCCAGGAAGACCAGGCCCCCTTCGCTGCTGCTGGGCGACGCCCGGCCGTCCCTCTCCGGCCTGAGGACGCGGACCCCGTCCACCCGAATTCACCACCTCGCCGGTGAGCCACTGTCCCAAACCATAACCCTGCCCCCCCCCCATTTACCTGGGGCCTGGGAGTCACAGTCCACACCTGCCCCCCCCCCCCCCTACCCCCCCCCCCCCTCCCTCGGTGAGTCACGTCCCAAGCCGTGAAAGAGCCGGGTGTAATGGCTCGCCTGTTTCTGCTGGAGGAAGTGAGAAAGTCACGTGAACACAGTCGAGGGTAATTGTTTTCGGGAAAATAAATGTGACCAGCCGGCTATGCTCTCTGTGTCTCTATGCTCTCTGTGTCTCTGTGCTCTCTGTGTCTCTGTGCTCTCTGTGTCTCTGTGCTCTCTGTGCTCTCTGTGTCTCTGTGCTCTCTGTGTCTCTATGCTCTCTGTGTCTCTGTGCTCTCTGTGCTCTCTGTGTCTCTGTGTCTCTGTGCCTCTGTGCTCTCTATGCTCTCTGTGTCTCTGTGCTCTCTGTGTCTCTGTGCTCTCTGTGTCTCTGTGTCTCTGTGCTCTCTGTGTCTCTGTGCTCTCTGTGTCTCTATGCTCTCTGTGCTCTCTGTGTCTCTGTGCTCTCTGTGCTCTCTGTGTCTCTGTGTCTCTGTGCTCTCTGTGTCTCTGTGTCTCTATGCTCTCTGTGTCTCTGTGCTCTCTGTGTCTCTGTGCTCTCTGTGTCTCTGTGCTCTCTGTGTCTCTATGCTCTCTGTGCTCTCTGTGTCTCTGTGCTCTCTGTGTCTCTGTGCTCTATGTGTCTCTGTGCTCTCTGTGTCTCTGTGCTCTCTGTGTCTCTGTGTCTCTGTGTCTCTGTGCTCTCTGAGTCTCTGTGCTCTCTGTGTCTCTGTGCCTCTGTGTCTCTGTGCTCTCTGTGTCTCTATGCTCTCTGTGTCTCTGTGTCTCTGTGCTCTCTGTGTCTCTGTGTCTCTGTGCTCTCTGTGCTCTCTGTGCTCTCTGTGTCTCTGTGTCTCTGTGTCTCTGTGCTCTCTGTGCTCTCTGTGCTCTCTGTGTCTCTGTGTCTCTGTGCTCTCTGTGTCTCTGTGTCTCTGTGCTCTCTGTGTCTCTGTGTCTCTGTGTCTCTGTGCTCTCTGTGTCTCTGTCCTCTCTGTGCTCTCTGTGTCTCTGTGTCTCTGTGTCTCTGTGTCTCTGTGCTCTCTGTGCTCTCTGTGTCTCTGTGTCTCTGTGTCTCTGTGCTCTCTGTGCTCTCTGTGCTCTCTGTGTCTCTATGCTCTCTGTGTCTCTGTGTCTCTGTGCTCTCTGTGCTCTCTGTGTCTCTGTGTCTCTGTGTCTCTGTGCTCTCTGTGCTCTCTGTGCTCTCTGTGTCTCTGTGTCTCTGTGCTCTCTGTGTCTCTGTGTCTCTGTGTCTCTGTGTCTCTGTGTCTCTGTGTCTCTGTGTCTCTGTGTCTCTGTGTCTCTTGCTCTCTGTGCTCTCTATGCTCTCTGTGCTCTCTGTGTCTCTATGCTCTCTGTGCTCTCTGTGTCTCTATGCTCTCTGTGTCTCTGTGTCTCTGTGCTCGTGTGTGTGCTCTTGTCTGTCCTCTGTGTCTCTATGCTCTCTGTGCTCTCTGTGTCTCTCTGTGCTCTCTGTGTCTCTGTGTCTCTGTGCTCTCTGTGCTCTGTCTTGTGTCTTCTTGTGCTCTCTGTGTCTCTGTGTCTCTGTGCCTCTGTGTCTCTGTGCTCTCTGCTCTGTGTCTCTGTGCTCTCTGTGTCTCTGTGTCTCTGTGCTCTCTGTGTCTCTTGCTCTCTGTGCTCTCTGTTCTCTCTGTGCTCTCTGTGTCTCTGTGTCTCTCTGTGCTCTCTGTGTCTCTGTGCTCTCTGTGTCTCTGTGTCTCTGTGCTCTCTGTGTCTCTATGCTCTCTGTGTCTCTGTGCTCTCTGTGTCTCTGTGCTCTCTGTGTCTCTATGCTCTCTGTGTCTCTGTGCTCTCTGTGCTCTCTGTGTCTCTATGCTCTCTGTGTCTCTGTGCTCTCTGTGTCTCTGTGCTCTCTCCCAAACGGTCTTCTCCTCATTCGTAATGAAACTGTTCTCCAACCAACCCTGCCCTTCCTTTACTCTCAGACTCAAATGAAGATTTAATTTCAACATGCATGCTTTCTGTATGCAGACTTGCATTTTTAATGCCTCTGAGCACACAGAGTTTATCAATAAATGATACAACTATAATAACTAACAGTGTTTATGCTGTTTTATAATATGTTTAGTTATAACAGTAACATAAACAAATCAGCAGTGATGCCAATAATTACAGGGCCAGAATAAAATTATTAGCAATGATTGCAGAAATGAACACTGTCACTAGTGTTATTAAAAATAATGGTAATGCACACTTTATATCTGTCTAAATAAACGTTTCTTCCATCACTCTCTCTCCCCTTTTCTCTATTACTCTCTGTCCCCCTTCTCTCTCTCTCTCTCTCTCTCTCTCTCTATTATTCTTATCCTGTCTCTTTTCCCCCCTTCTCCTCTCTCTCCCCCCTCACTCTTCCTCTCTCTCTCGTCCCCTTCTCTTCTCTCTCTCTCTCTCTCTGTCCCCCTCTCCACCCCCCTCTCTCTATCCCCTCCCCTCCCCCTCCCTCACTTTCTTCCCCTCTCTCTGTCCCCCCTCTCTCCACCCCCTCTCGCTATCCCCTCCCCCTCCCCCCTCACTCTCTTCCTCTCCCCCTCTGCCTCTCTCCCCCTCTTCCTCCCCCCCTCCCCCCTCCCTCTCCACTCCCTCTCTCCCCCCCTCCCCCCCTCCCTCCCTCTCTCCCCCTCTCTCCCCCCCTTCCCCCTCCCTCTCCACTCCCTCCTCCCCCTCCCCTCGCCCTCACCCCCCTCACTCTCTCTCTCTCTCTCCCCCTTCAGTGCCCAAGCTCACTCACCCTCAGTACCAGCAGGGCCGGCCGGTGTCCTGGCCCGTCCTGGGCCCGGCGCGGGAGGCGGTGGCCAGCGACAGGGTGCAGGTCCTGGCCCAGCCCAAACTGCGCAAGGTGCAGGAGAAGGGGTACGACCCCTTCACCGTCCGGCCGGCCGCCTGCCGGGCCAGCGCCACGCCCAGGGTCCTGGAGCTCAGCGAGCCGTTACCACGGAAACGCTGGCAGAAGTAGGCGTGGCCAAACGGGAGGGACAGGGCAGCGCTCTCCTCTCTAGCGCCCCCTACTGAGCGTCCTCCAAAACGTGTTCTCCGAAAGGATCCCTCCAGCATCGCCTAAACGTCTAGAGCAGCGCTGCCCAGCCCTGCTCCTGGAGATCTTTCATCCTGTAGGATTTTCACTTCAACCTTAATTTTGGCACACCTGATTCTACTGATTAGCAGCTCAGTGAGATCTCTAGCTGTTGAATGAGGTGTGCTTTGCTAGGGCTGGAGTGAACCAACCTACCGATTGGTAGATGTCCAGGGACAGGGTTGGGCAGCCATGGTCTAGCAACATTCACTCCCGAACATCCCTGAAACGTTTCCCCCCAAACATCCAGACAATATCTCCTACCAAATGTTCTTCCACATCGCCTCCCAATAACGTCCAGGGAACTCCTCCTCCCCAATGTCCTGCCAGGCTCTCCTCCCAAATATCCTTTTTTTTTAACGATCATTCAGGGATGTATCCAGTTGCATCTTTATAGCTAAATAACCAAACCTTTCGCCACCTCGTTGGTGAATCAGCTAATATTTCTTTGAAAAAGGAGTTGTCTTACACCCAGTAAAATGCAGATTTCATGAAGAAGCTATCCCTTCATCAGCTCCACACCAACGGTGCCTCACAATCTACGAACAGACAAGGCTGAGAACTTACCTTTAAACTGCTTATTTATGCTGATGAACTAACCCACATTTTTTCTGGTGATCACTCACCTGTGATTCTCAGGTTACTGCAACACCATTGTGTTACCTTTGTGCATTTGGAAATATACAGTTATATATGAAATATGAAATATGAACAAGGAGGTAACATAAAATCATTGCTTGAAAAGAGTTGCTTTTGAAAAGATGTTTCTTTGTTGTTTGTTTTATTACAATTGACGTAAAGACCGTAAAAAAAAAAAAAGGAATTTTACAGGTAATGCTGGGTGATCCACATTTTAATTCATTTTGATTTAATAACCAAAAACATATTCCAGGATTCAGTATCACATCCCGCTTCTCTGCTGGTGTCTGTGGAATAACAGCACTGTAGACCTATTTCATCCCTGGTGTGAGAGTAGCGAGACAAACACAAAAGATGAACGTACAAACATTTTGTGACATAAACAACTTGCCACAGTAAACAACTTGGTTTTAGTGTGTGAGCCCATGTTGCCTGTCTGGTTCTGGGCATTGTATCTGACATGACCCTGAAACCATGCTTTAAAACAACAGGGAAAAAATGCACTGTGTGTGTATACTGTAATATGTAATACATTTAAGACTTGCAAAAATATTCCCCCATTGTATAACTGGATGTTAACACCTGTATCTAAGTTAAATAAAATAATCATTCTTAAAAAACTGCCATGGCTATGCTTTTCAGATTATATCTTGGTTTTTGAGAGGCTGATGGTAAAGTTGCCACTTTTAACAGTTGATCCAAAGCTGTGCACCTGTGACATCACTTCCTGTCATCAACGGTCTTCATGGTTTAACGTCGGTTTTGTGGTCTTTAATTTAGAGTTCCTCTCCTTTTAATGTTTTTGAGCCCCTCTGTTTGCCTGAGTTGTGTATGTTATATAATGTTCTATAACATATATATTTTTTTAAGCTGTTCACGTAAAAAAGTTACCCTCAAATTGAACAAAGTGTCTGACTGGACCGTATGGACCTAATGCTCCTTATTTAAAATTTGTCAGACCCTTTGCAGGGCGAGACAACGAGCAAGCTGAATTTCATGGATTTGGATTTGCAGGTATACTCTCTGAAAAATTAAAACGTTTCCGCCGCATTTTATTTCTCCAACACAGACACACTGGTGAATGGCCGCTTTAAACCATTCTAACGGCTCTTTCTAGACATTGCAACCTCCCGAGTGATGTTTGATTTTATATTAAACTTTTTTTATTGGAGCATACGACTGATTATTGTAAGCCTTGTCAGGGAATTGGGTTGTGGTGTCAAATTATTCAAGCGCAGGGGTTTAATTACAGTCTTACTCTTGTCTGACCTACAGCCCACATTTTAAGTTACAAGTTGCAGCTGTGACGGAGAAATCCAATCGGTTAATTGCATTGCATTTTGGCACAGAACATTTTAATGTTTGAAAAGCATAACTCAAGGTGCACACAAGCTATTAATATAATTTAATTTACGCTGTTGAAGTTGGCGTTGATGTTGTTAATGTCAAATAAGTGGTTGTCATAAGTGAAACCGGTTCATATGAATAACTCATTTTAAAGTATTTTTGAACCGAGATGAAAAATGTAAAGTGAAAAAATTCATGGAATGGCGTTTTTTTTTTCTTTCTAAAACGCAAACAAGAATGGCACCTTCAAACTTCTACTCTCGGACATAATGTCGG
This sequence comes from Anguilla rostrata, assembly GCF_018555375.3. NCBI lineage: Eukaryota > Metazoa > Chordata > Actinopteri > Anguilliformes > Anguillidae > Anguilla > Anguilla rostrata. The sequence continues at coordinate 58,483,106 of NC_057935.1, forward strand.
ATATCCTTTCTGTTTTATCATCCATGCGTTCGTGAACAAACTGAGCCTGTTTTTTTTTTTTTTGTTTGTTTTGTATTTTACAATACACATACCGTTCCCCTTTATACATCACATATCATTATCCTCTTAGCTGTAACGCGCTGCACCAATAAACCAGGCGACTCAAATGCTAGACCTCTAGAACATCCGGGCAACTCCCCTCACTCTACGTAGGATCGGAATGGCGGAGGTAAGTAAGCGAAAGCGTAGAGGAAGAATAGAAACGCCGAATTATTTTTGTAACAGCGAGCCGTTTCGGGAACTTGAGGCGCAACAGGGTGTCGATTGTATTTTCGACTGTCGTATCAGTCCGCTTCAGCAGGGCGTGTGCGGCCGTAGCGTTGATATCGGAGGAAGAAAACCCGGGGGCACTGCCTCCGATAAATTCGCAGTCTGGAGCCTCTCGTTCTTCACGAACCATTCTCGGGCTGCCAGATAGTGCTCCATATGAAAGCATAGGAGACCGATGCGGCGTCGGTGCTGAATAGTGTCCCAGGTGTGGCCCGATGAGCATGCGTGATGGCTGAATTGTTTGTAAACTTATTTTAGTCCGCGTCCGGCTAACGATGTCAGGCAATGTCAGCATCCCTCCTGTCTAAGTGTCATTTTTAGGAATGTTAAGACCATTTTCGAAATTGTGAGAGAAAGAATAACTTGTTGGCGTTCAGCACCCGGCGTTTTGGAAAGCAACCTGGCTAATATTTCAGGTGGGCTGAGCTAACACAACTACTAAACGTGCCTTCTTGCTCGTGATAAAAAAATTTCGTCTCACTCCACTTTTGAAAAAAGGTGTGGATGTTTCTGACTTCTTTACAAGTGTTAGTTAAATGGTAAATTGGATCGGTTAGTTCGGTTGTTTACGCAGTAGTAGTCCTTATGATTGATATTATATGGGGTAGCCCATTTAATATGAATGTTTAATTGCAGAAGCAAAAGTTTTGCTAGTTGTATAGTTAGTTTGTAAACCATATGGTTCCTTCTTGTTATAGAATGCCTTTGATGTCAAATACTTTGCAATGAAGTTCTGTTGCGTCGCAGATAATCATGTTGGCGGCTGTGTAATTGTACTCTGGTTTGCATCTTTCTTTCCTCGTCTGAATTTTTTACGTGCAAGATAGATTTTTTCTATTTTCTGACTACCAATAAAGTTTTTAATTTTTTCCTCGAATGTTTCCAGCCCTCTAGTCACGTTAAAAGTTCCTCGAAGGTATTTCTGGTTATGTTTACTACAACCTGAGCAATATATTTCACATTCTTGAATTGTACATGTTCTCAACCATCTTTGCCAAAATGTATTCAAGTATACATTTTCAGTCTGAGTCTTTTTTTTGTCACGCATTTGGAGTCCCACTTGGAAGACGGAATTTGTTTAATTGCATTTTGAATGAATGAAAGAATGAATCATTGCATTTATATAGCACTTTTCCGAACGCTCAAAGTGCTTTACAGTGATGAGTGGGAACTCACCTCACCCACCGCCAATGTGTAGCACCCACCTGGTGAATTCTCACCTGTGAATATCAGCTGTTTCGAACTCTGATCAGGATCTGGAAATACATTACGTTAATCAAAATGATTTTGATTGATCTTGGCACTGTGGCCTATGATAAAGTGATAGTCTGCACACTATCAGCCTCTGATACAGGAAGTGACACCATCATAAGGGTGTAAAATTAACTCCTAGCGCGTAGCAGTCTGAGCCATTCCAGGTGGGGCGACATAGCTCAGGAGGTAAGACCGATTGTCTGGCAGTCGGAGGGTTGCCGGTTCAAACCCCGCCCTGGGCGTGTCGAAGTGTCCTTGAGCAAGACACCTAACCCCTAACTGCTCTGGCGAATGAGAGGCATCAATTGTAAAGCGCTTTGGATAAAAGCGCTATATAAATGCAGTACATTTACAGTCCATTTACAGGTCTTACGAGATACAGATCCACAGCTTCACAGGAGGCCGGTGGGGTGGATTCCATTCATTGCACTAAAATCTTCTTCTAGTAAGACCTTGGAGTGGCTCGAACCGCCATGTGGTGGTACTGCAGGTCCACATTCCTGCACCACACCTTGTATTTATAGTTTTTATGCCTCCGCGATGGCACAGCCGTGGCCGGAGGCATTGTGTTTTCGGGTTGTCCGTCCTTCCGTCCATCCTTCCCGATTCGCGTGAACGCCTTGAGGGAATGTCTTCAAATTTGGCACGAACGTCCACTTGGACTCAAGGATGAACTGATTAGATTTTGGTGGTCAAAGGTCAAGGTCACTGTGACCTCACAAAACATGTTTTTGGCCATAACTGAAGTATCCATACGCTAATGGATAAAAGCGTCTGGCAAATAAATGTAATGGAATTCATATGCTAATTATGACAAAGTTTCACACAAATGTCTAATAGGATAAAATGATGAAGTGATGACATTTTATATCCAAACGGTCAAAGGTCAACAGAGCACTGGCTACTGGTTGGTGGAGGCATACAACCGCGAGGCGGTATTTCTAGTTTTAAGTGATCGAGGGAAGAAAATAATCAGCATCACCTCCGGATGTTGTCAGGCATTCTCGTCTACTTCTTGCCAGAAGTGCTGCTCAGAGAACAAATTCATTAGTTTCTAAAATGCCCCCTCCCTACCCATTTATGGCTGGACCGCAACAGCGGGACCAGCCCTACAAACGCGAATGTCTGTGACTGAGTGAGTGACTGATGAGATGAAGTTACACCATTGGTCGGCCGAGTTATGAAGTTACACCATTGGTCGGCCGGAGAGGTCCAGCCATACACTGGGTTTTGACCTGGTCTTGTTTTATTTTCCACCAATTTGTAATTTCCAAACACCGCACATCGATTTCGGGAGAGTGTGGACGAGCAGGTGCTCTCCTCCGATGTCACGTGACGTCACCCGCTGCTTCCTGTCACACTGCGGCCTATTGGTCATGGGCAGTATCACACACCCGAGTCGGAGGAGGACCACGCGTTTGCTGCTCGATGTTGGGGATGCCGTGAGCGCCTCGATCGACCAGTAGGGGGGGTCGCTCTTGTACGACGAGACGTGATTGTCCCGCCAAATAAACAGTCAGATACAGCCCTGCTGGCTATAGTCGACACTGATACAATCTCTTTTTTTTTAACATGACTGTTGAAAATGATCTGCCTGTCCATCGTTCATTCTTTCTTTCCTTCTTTCTATCTTTCTTTCTCTCTCCCCCCCCCCCCAAGCTGGTCCAATGGGCTCAGGAGAACGCAGCTTTGCTCTAGCGGAGACACGGGGGGGCTGTGGCGGTTATGGGCTGCAGGGGGAGGAGGACGGATCTCCACAGCGGGCCAGGACCCTAGAGGACCTGGAGAGGAGCCTGTCAGCCACGCGGGTGGGCCTACAGCACCCCCTTACTCCCCTGGGTGATGGGGCACTCTGGACGGGACTATAGGGCGCCTCGGGCTACCCCCCAAAAAAAAGTTTTTTTAAAAGTCTTTAAATCCCAAGTGTAATCAGCATTTTGAACTCTTAAGTGCACTGCAACGGTCGGTCTGCTGTGCTCTTGCACACATTGTGTACTGTTCAGGTCATTCAATTCAATTCAATTCAGTTTCATTACAGAGAACAGTCACAGAGACACTTTACAGAGTAGCAAGGCAAGAGCCAGAGCAGAAAGAGCAAACGGTGCAAACACCAGGCCTGAACCCCAAAATAGCAAACACATAAGGTAAAGCAGGGCATCCATGAGTATACACTCGCTAACTTGACCAGACACATTTGCCTAATATTTATTTAGAGGGTAACTTTAACCCTTTGCGGAATAGGTGTTTTTTTGGAATGTTTTTTTTCCAGAATTCTAAGACAGTGTTCTAGAACTCCATTGCTTTCAGTTGCCAGCAGTGATTGTTACATCAGCGTTAGAATGTTCAGTTAAGAACATTCTAATTGCATATTTTTGCGATCGCACACCTTAAAGGGTTAAAGATGGTAAATGCATCTGTCCACTGATACACACGGTCGCGAAAAAAAAGAAACAAAGTAAGGTCTACCAATCTTCACTCTCCTGCCCCTCACTATCCAAAATGGTGGTCTGAGTTTGTGTCTCGAGCAGAGGAGGGCTGCTTTCCGTGATGCGACGGCAAGGGTGTCAAATTCGAGTTCCCCGCTGAACTCCTCTCTTCCCCGCCCCGCCCCCCGTCCCGTCCCGCCTGCAGACGGATGAGATGCCACTGGAAGAGCTGCTGGCGCTGTACGGGTACGAGGTGTCGGACCGAATTTCGGGGGACGCCAGCGAGCCCACGGAGCTTCCAGCACACCTGCCGGGCATGACCTTGGACAAGGTGAGGCCTGCGTGCTGCCGTCAGCGCACGCACCTTAAACTCACCTGTCCGCACTGCTGGTGTAGGTTTGGGGCCTTAGACGAGGGGAGGGGGAGGGGGAGGAGGAGGGGAGGTTCCCCAAACTTACCCGCCAATGACCCACTTATAAACCCCTACTTACCCCAGCAGGCTTGAAGACACATTGTCTGTTCTTAGTGAGACTCAAGGCCATTTCACTGACCAGATGAGCCATTTTGGGTCCTTTTGTATTTTCTTTTCTGATTCATATCTGTAATTTATTAAAACATTAATAAATGATGTTAAATAACTTTAATCTTCACCCTTGGCTTAAAGCAGCAGGCGGTGCATAGTTTGCAGGGGGGAATCATGGGTGTTGAAGTCAGTGGTGGAATGGTGGTTAATGTAGCCGACGTGCCAGGGTCAGCTGCCTAAATGCAACGATCTGATTGGTGGGTTTTTTGACTGCGTCTCGCAGGACCAAATTTCGAAGGACCTGCTCTCCGGGGAGGAGGACGAGGAGACGCAGTCGCCGCCCGATGACCTCACGCCTTCCGTCACCTCCCACGCCTCCGACCTCTTTCGCCTCCACCTCCGAGGTGAGCGTCACGCAGGAAACCCGCCCACTTCCTGTGACATCACTTCCTGTCCGGAGAAGGGCTTTCAGGGCGAGTACGGTGCTTCAGAACAGGGGTGGGCAAAGGTGGGCAGTGTCTGTTTCTGTATTTCATACCAACCTCTGTCCTTAATTTTTTTTTAAATTAGCCCAGTCATTTATTAATTCATATTTTTGCTACATTTTTTGCTACATGAATGATCCGGCTCGCTTCGGAAGCTTGTTTGTGGTTTTTACCGGAGGCTCGGCATCCGATAGAGACCGAGAAGCCGCGCTCCCTCGTCCGCGACCCAGAAAGTCCCAACTGCCCTCCAGGCCGCCTGAACTAAAGGCTAAAATTCCGCCGGCGGAACGCTGTTTGTTTAAAGGTTCTGAGTGGCGGTTGGCTCTTTGATTGCGGATCTGGGAATGGAGATGATTAACGATCCCTGGCTGTGCTCATCATCCCCTTTGACACTAGCGGCCTCTTCCCGTGAATTTCGGTGCCGTTTTGCTCCCAAATGTTCTTCCAGCTTTGACTGTGGTTACTGACAATCCGGGTCTACCAGAATGCACACACACACACACACACACACACACACACTTTTCTGGGACTTTTCTCAGAATTATGACTCAGACCCACTCTCTCTGTTCTGCAAACAGTGTAAGAATCTTGCATAAATTTTTTTTCCTTGGAAAACCCGTCAGTTGCTTCTGCTGATGGCTGACTGTGCTCATGAAGTAAAGGAAATAATCCTGCCTCTCAGTTTTTCGTCAGAGTTGAGGGCAAACCCTAGGCCGTGTGTGTTTGCGGAGACCTTGTGAAAGATGGACAATAACAGAGGAGCCCTCTTAAACTGAGCTCTCCTGAAACGTTCCAAACCCCCCGGGAAGTGTTGCTAAAATGCTCCTCTTGGCCTCCTGGAGACGGGGTTGCCAGGTTGGGCTGTCTGTGGTTAGCGGTAGCTGTCGGTGTGGGTGGGGGGCTAGGGGCAGCAGGTAAACCAGGTGAGTCACAGTGAGTTGGGCTGTCTGTGGTTAGCGGTAGCTGTCGGTGTGGGTGGGGGGCTGGGGCAGCAGGTAGACCAGGTGAGTCACAGTGAGTTGGGCTGTTGGGCTGCCTGTGGTTAGCGGTAGCCGTGGGTGTGGGTAGGGGGCTAGGGGCAGCAGGTAGACCAGGTGAGTCACAGTGAGTTGGGCTGTTGGGCTGCCTGTGGTTAGCGGTAGCCGTGGGTGTGGGTAGGGGGCTAGGGGCAGCAGGTAGACCAGGTGAGTCACAGTGAGTTGGGCTGTTGGCTGCCTGTGGTTAGGGTAGCGCGTGTGGTTGGGAGCCTGTAGAAGTGGACAGTGAGGGCTGTTGGCCCTGAGCGGTACCAGGGTGTGTGGAAGCCCATGGTCCTGAGTCACAGGGGTTGGGCGTTGGGCTGCCTGTGGTTAGCGGTAGCCGTGGTGTGGGTGGGGGGCTAGGGGCAGCAGGTAGACCAGGTGAGTCACAGTGAGTTGGGCTGTTGGGCTGCCTGTGGTTAGCGGTAGCCGTGGGTGTGGGTGGGGGGCCTAGGGGCAGCAGGTAGACCAGGTGAGTCACAGTGAGTTGGGCTGTCTGTGGTTAGCGGTAGCCGTGGTGTGGGTGGGGGGGCTAGGGGCAGCAGGTAGACCAGGTGAGTCACAGTGAGTTGGGCTGTTGGGCTGCTGTGGTTAGCGGTAGCCGTGGGTGTGGGTGGGGGGGCTAGGGCAGCAGGTAGACCAGGTGAGTCACAGTGAGTTGGGCTTGGTCTGTGGTTAGCGGTAGCCGTGGTGTGGGTGGGGGGCTAGGGGCAGCGGTAGACCAGGTGAGTCACAGTGGTGGTTGGGCTGTCTGTGGTTAGCGGTAGCCGTCGGTGTGGGTGGGGGGGCTAGGGGCAGCAGGTAGACCAGGTGAGTCACAGTGAGTTGGGCTGTTGGGCTGTCTGTGGTTAGCGGTAGCGGTCGGTGTGGGTGGGGGGGCTAGGGGCTAGCAGGTAAACCAGGTGAGTCACAGGTGCGGCGGTGTCTTCCAGCGCATGTCCAGGTGGGCGAGGGCAGGGACAGCTCTGGCGGCTCGTCGGACGACGACTCGGAGGCCAGCTCCGCTCCGTCCAGCGAGGGCCGCAAGGTGAGGGGTCAAAGGTCAATCCGGTACGGCTGGTCTCCTGCGAGCGAATCGGGCTGTGTGTGTGAGTGTGCGTGCGTGCGTGTGTGTGCATGTGTGTGTGCATGTGTGTGTGTGTGTGTGTGTGTGAGTGTGCGTGCGTGCGTGTGTGTGCATGTGTGTGTGTGTGTGCGTGCGTGCGTGTGTGTGCATGTGTGTGTGTGTGAGTGTGCGTGCGTGCGGTGTGTGCATGTGTGTGTGCATGTGTGTGTGTGTGTGTGTGTGTGTGCGTGTGCGTGCGTGCGTGTGTGTGATGTGTGTGTGTGTCGTGGTGTGTGTGTGTGTGGTGTGCGTGCGTGCGTTGTGTGCATGTGTGTGTGTGTGTGTGTGTGTGAGTGTGCGTGCGTGCGTGTGTGTGCATGTGTGTGTGCATGTGTGGTGTGTGTGTGTGTGTGTGCGTGTGTGTGTGCGTGCGTGTGTGTGCATGTGTGTGTGCATGTGTGTGTGTGTGTGTGTCTCAGTAGCTACGTGTGTGTGTGTGTTTCTCAGTAGCTGAGTGTGTATGGTGTGTGTGTTTCTCAGTAGCTGAGTGTGTATGGTGTGTGTGTGTGTGTGTGTGTGTGTGTTTCTCAGTAGCTGAGTGTGTATGGTGTGTTTTCCTGTTTCAGGACATCATGGTGGGCCCCTCAGCTACCAGCTCGCTAGAAGTGCCTCCCCCTGAGCCCTCCTCGCCTCTGCGAAGCCGTTGGCTCCTCTCCCTGTCTTCTTCCTCCTCGTCTCTCGTCTGTCTGTCTTCCTGTCTGTCCTGTCTGCCTCCTGTCTGTCTGTCGTCCTCCCGTCTTGTCCTCCGTCTGTCTTCTCGCCCTGTCCCTCTGTCTCTCTGTCCTTCTCTCTGTCTGTCTCCCTGTTTTCATCTGTTTTGTCCTCCTATATCAGTCCTTCCCTCTTCTATCACGTCGGACAGTCAGTCATTCAGGTCTTCCTGTGTAACATTACTGCCCCGCCTCCTGCCCCGCCCCTTTCTCCCCCTCAGCCTATGAGAACGAGGACCAGCTCCTGTGGGCCCCGGGGGTGCTGCCGGGGGAGGTGGTGGAGGACTTCCTGTTGCGGGCCCAGGGGTGGGGCGGCGAGGACGGGGCGAGCGAGAACCCCACTTCCGGGGACATCGTGCGGGACAGTGAACAGGTGAAAGGTCACTCCGGCACAGGCTGGTTCTGATTGGTTCACTTTCTCCCGGGGGAACTCGGCGTGCACACGATGCATCATGGGTCTCCCCTTCTGTAATTACGATGCAGTCAGATTGCGTTTGGGTTGCCAGGTTCACTTTCACCAGTGCAATGCGATGGATGAATCCCCCCCCACCCCCGTTTGTAATTTTGCCGTGCGTGACTCCTGGCCCCTGCAGGCGCTGTACGAGCTGGTCAAGTGCAGCTTCAACATGGACGAGGCGCTGAGGAGGCTGCACTTCAATGTCAAGGTGTTCCGAGGTGAGGCCCGCGTGACCGACGTAGCGCGCGCACGCGCAATGTAGCATAGTGTGCGCGATGTAGCGGAGCGTTCGCAATGTAATGTAGCACGCGCGATGTAGCGTAGCGTTCGCAATGTAATGTAGCACGTGATGTAGCGTAGCATGCGTGATGTAGCATAGCGTAGCGTTCGCAATGTAATGTAGCGTAGTGTGCGCAATGTAGCGTAGCGTTCGCAATGTAATGTAGCACGCGCGATGTAGCATAGCGTTCGCAATGTAATGTAGCGTAGTGTGCGCGATGTACTGTAGCGTAGCGCGCAATGTAGCATAGTGTGCACAATGCAATGTAGCGTAGCGCGCAATGTAGCATAGTGTGCACAATGTAATGTAGCGTAGTGTGCACGATGTAGCGCAGCACGCGCAATGTAGCGTAGCCTGAGCAATGTAGCGCATGCGCTCCGTTGCGCATTGCGTAATACACGTACGCTTGAGCTCTGCGTGGGGCTCAAAATGAGGCCTGGGCCTGGCGTCGTTACTGTAAGACCCGAACCAGCCCGACGCGCTGTAGCCGGAGTCTAAGCCCGAACTCCGTGGAGCCCCGGTCGCTGGAATAACTATCCAGCTACAGCATTCAGCGCAGTAGAAAACAATGCAGTGCTTCCCACAGGAAAGTTGCTACTGGTGAATGTGTTTTTGAGATCTCAGAGTCACAGCCAGCTGTTAAAAACGATCGACAACAACGGTGCGAAGCTAAGCGTCTAGTTTTCACGTTGTAAAACAAGCACAGCGTACACATTGTGGGGCACGTCCACTGGAACACATTCTCACACACACACACACACACACACACACACTGCTGGCGGAGTGAGGGAGATGCACCTGTTTCCTGTGTAGCGCTGTTCCCTTCCTCCTGTCTAACAGCTCTCTCTCTCTTTCTTTCTCTCTGTCCCTCTCCCTCCCTCTCTCTCTCCCCCCTCTCTCTCTCTGTCCCTCACCCCCCTCTCCCCCCCTCACTCCCTCTGTCTCTCCCCCCTTTATTTCTCCCCCTGCTCTCTGTCCCTCTCTCTCTATCTCTCTCCCTCTCTCTTCCCGCTCTCCCTCCCTCTCTTTTCCTCTCTCCCTTCTCCCCCCTCTTCCTCTCCCCCAACCCCCCTTCTCTTTTTCTCTTTCATCCCTCTTTCTCTCTCTCTCTCCCTCCCTTTCTCTCTCTCCTTCCCTCCCTCTCTCTCCACCCCCCCTCTCTTTCTCTCCCCCCTCTCTCCCTCTCTCTCCGTTCGCCTCTCTCTCCCCGCTCTCCCTCCCTCCCTCCCTCTCCCTCTCTCTCTCTCTCTGTAGAGGAGCTGTGCGCGTGGAGTGAGGAGGAGTGTAGGAACTTTGAGCACGGGTACCGGGTCCACGGGAAGAACTTCCACCTCATCCAGGCCAACAAGGTGAGCGTGCTGCTGCAGCAGCCACCTGCCACCTGCCACCTGCCACCTGCCGCCTGCTGCCTGCCACCTGCCCCCTGCCACCTGCCCCCTGCCACCTGCCCCCTGCCACCTGCCACCTGCCGCCTGCCACCTGCCGCCTGCCACCTGCCACATGCCACATGCCACATGCCACATGCCGCCTGCCGCCTGCCACCTGCCACCAGCCACCTGCCACCTGCCGTCTGCCACCTGCCACCTGCGCTGGAGTCTCATCTCATCAACGAGAGACCATTACATTGCATTACATTACATTACATTACATTGCATTACATTACATCACATTACATTACATTTACTTGGCAGATGCTTTTATCCAAAGTGACGTACAGTAAGTGCATACCGAAGGTCATCTAAGCAACTAAAATACACAGGTCCGATGAGGTACAATACTCATTATGTTGCAGTTGTCCATAGCCATGAACACAGTAAGTCCAGTTCACGCAGTAAGCATAGGCCAAGTCAGAGAGTGCTGTTGAGTCAAACTAGGAGGGAACCACAGCAAGCGCCTGAAACTAGACTGTCTATCTCTCATCCCCCCAACCCCCCCCCCCCTCGTCCCAGGTGCGTACGCGCTCGGTGGGGGAGTGTGTGGAGTACTACTACGCCTGGAAGAAGTCGGACCGGCACGACTACTTCACCCTGCAGACCACCAGGCTGGGCCGCAAGAAATACAGCCTCCAGTCCGGGAACATGTGAGCTACCGCCCTCCTGCAGGAGGAGGGGGAGGGGAGGGGAGGGGGGAGGGGAGGGGAGGAGGAGGAGGGAGGAGAGGGAGGAGGAGGAGGAGGAGGAGGAGGGAGGGGGAGGGAGGAGAGGGGGAGAGGAGGAGGGAGGGGGAGGAGAGGAGGAGGGGGAGGGAGGGGGAGAGGGGAGGGAGGAGGGAGAGGGAGGGAGGAGAGGAGAGGAGAGGGGGGAGGAGAGAGGGGAGGGAGGGAGAGGAGGGAGAGAGGGAGGGAGAGGAGAGGAGGAGGAGGAGAGGAGAGGAGAGGGAGGGAGGAGGGGAGAGGGAGAGGGAGGGAGGGAGGGAGGAGGAGGAGAGGAGAGGGGAGGAGGGAGGAGAGGGAGAGAGGAGAGAGAGGGAAGGATGAGACAGGGGGGAGGGAGAGGAGGGGGAGCGAGAGGGAAGGGGTATTTTTTACGTGGCATTTTGGGGTGTCTTACCCTGTCCTCGGTTTACTCCCTGTGGCCATGGTGAGCTCCCCTGGTTGCCATGACATCATGTAGCTCTGGAGCTCGGGTTATTTTGAGTCTTTGCTACCCTGCTCTGGGATTATATATGGGTGTAGAGGTGCTCTCTGTGGTCTCTGTCTGTGAGATTTTTTGGGGGAACCCCTCTGATGCTCAGAGGAATTCAGTGCGTATTTGTGGCACCTCCCGACACTCAGTGTATTACGGTGCATTTTTTGGGGACCCCCCCTGACTCTGGTGTCTTTGCAGGGAGGACGGGGAGCAGGACGGTGAGGGGAGCAGCCGCTCTCACAGCCCCCCTCAGGGACCCGGGGCCGCCCCTCAGCTCGGACCCCCCTCCCCTCCTGAGGGCCACGAGCTGGACCTGGAAAAGCCAGGTACACCCCCCCCCGCCCCACACCCCCTCATTCAAGCCAGGTACATAGAACCAAAACTTTACACTTAACCAGCAGGTTCTGAATTCTAGCCCCCTTCCCCCACTACCCCCCCCCCCAATCTCACTTTTCAGTGCTGATTTTAGTATTGTGTTTAGCTGAGCGGTTCGGTTCCCAGTCCTGGACACGGGGGGGGGGTAAAGGGTGTGCTGTTTTTTGTGTTACTCAGCACTTATTCGATAAGGCAGTTGATTACACCGTTGACTCACTGCTCCTGGTTTTATTGGCTGTAAACCAGTCATCGCTTTTTAGGGTCAGAGTTCAGGAACGCCTTTCTGGTCACTGGCTTGAGTAGCAGCAGTGAAACATCAGCGTCGTTTATTCAGGGATCGATTTTATTCCCAATCTCAGCCGGAAACGCAGGCGTGTCCCAACTTCACTCATCCCTCGTTCACAGCGTCTTTCAGTTAATCATTTATTTCGGTTCTGTGGTTTTGTGGATGTTAATTTTATGTTACTGTGTCTTTTTTTTTTTTTTAATCTTGAGTTCCATTGACGTGACTCTGTTTTACGTTTGCATTGTTCCTGCTTCTTGCATGTTTTGTTTTTTCATCACCCATCTTTTTTTTTTTGTGTCCTCTGTGTGTCTGTCCATCTGTCCATTGGGGCGTTTGTCTTTCCGGTGGTTTTCGTCTGCAGAAGAGGAAGGGGGAACCTTCTCCACCCTCCTGCAGGGTCGGCCTCGACGAAAACGAACGACCCGCTTTCATTTAAAGCCTTGAACCCCCCCCCCTCCCCCCTCAGAACCCCCCAAAACACAGCAGCCCCCCACAGGTAAAAAAAACATGGGGGAGAGAGTCACCCTCGCCTACACCTGCTGGTTTAAGAGACACACCCATAGACTCTATTTTTCATGCTGGGATTTGTAGTATTTTGAAGCAATATTTTTGTAGTCTTGTGGGTGCAGGATGAGGGAAAAACAGCCGGTGTGTTGTCGATAATAATGTGGAAAATTGGAATTAGACCTCTTGCCCTCAGTTTTAATTAAAACTCTCTTTCTTTCCCCCTTTCTGTTGTTCCTATTTTCCTATCTTTCTCCTTCTCCTCTCCTCTCCCCTTCCTCCCCCTCCCCCGGTGGCGTTGCAGAAGCAGACTCAGGGTTCAGTGTGGGGGTGTCGGAGCGGGGCTGTGGGGGGGTACCCCCTGGTTTGGCCACGCCCAGAGAACCCCAGCTTCCCCTCTGTCGGCACGGGGACCCCCAGGACCCCACTGCGGACTGTCCCATCCCAGCCGGCCGTCCCGCCTCCTCCCCCCCTCCCCCTCTCTCCTCGCTGGGGGCCGGTGCCCGTGCCCCGCCCCCCGAGCTTTTGGGCCCTGGGTTCTACCAGCTGCAGCTGGGGCCCTTCGGCACGGACGGCCCCTTTGCCATGCCGACGGTCGCCCTGCCGACGGAGGCCCCGCCCACCGCCTCGCCCTCAGTGTTTGGGCCCATCGGAGGCTTCCTCTGCCCCCCTCCGGTCCAGCACCCCCGCTCTCTCACACAGTGACGTGGGGGGGGGGTGTCCACAGTGGGACAGCCGGAGGTGCTTCGGTGCTGCAGGAGTGAAGTTCACGCACGCCCCATATGTGCGATTTATGGACCCGTCCGAAACTTTGGGGGCCCCTCTCCATGAACACAAGGGGGTTCCAGAACACTGGAAAGAACTATGGCCTGTCCCATTGGGGGGTTGCTCAGCGAATAGAAATCTATGAAAGTGGGGGGAGTGCCAGGATCATGGGAGATTACTGGGCTGCTGATGGGATGGGGGCAGTGGAGGTTTGTCAAAACCAGCGTGTTTGTGATTTTTTTTAATGTTATTTTATTTGGCACAAACAGGTCTTTTTTTCCAAGCCTGTAATTGACAGAACAGAATTCCCTCTGACCTTTGACCTCTGCTAGCACCAGAACCCAGAACCATTATGTACAAACATGCTGGAGTGCATAAGAGCTGGACTGAGCTGTACCCTGGTACCCTGGACTGGAAGAATCGGAAACCGTTTCGACCACCCCCCCCAATCCCTCCCCAGAAGGGTTTCTTCCTCCTCTTATGACATCACTGGCCTCTAGAGATCACATGACCCAATTAGTTCAGCTCTCCTCTCACCTGAGCAGCCATTACCTCATTCTATTGGATTACAATGGGCGGCGTGACCTGGTGGACAGTACCAGCATCGGTGACACAGGAAATTTTGGCCCTGTTCCCCCTTCCGACTCCCCCCCCCAGCACCAGGAAGTTATGACCTATCCCTGACTCCGCCCCCACCCCTTCCCCGCCCAATCAAAAGCCCTTTCATCAAAACATGCAGTTTCTTCTTGAAAACGTGGAGCATGACAGAAGAGGCTTGCAGAACTGCCTGGTGAGGCTCAAAGTGTTGAAGGTCCCGTTTGAGGTGCCAAGATTTTTACTTTGCTTTTCATTTATTTACACCCCCCCCCCCCATGCTAGCTCATTCACTGAATACTCAGTTTCTCAGGTACAAATACAGAGCTGGGCTGGGCCCCTGCAAAGATGTTCAGAGGAAGGCCCAATTTTTCTTATTTTTTTCCTGGGGTGGGGTTGTAATGTGGCCAAGGGGGGGGGGTTGCTGAGTGTTAAATGGGTGGTGTTGTATCGTTCCCAGACCAAGAGAATCCAAAGAGTGTTTCAAGGAGGACAAAACTGTGCCGTCAATGCCGTCCGTTGAAAACAGATGCTGTAAAAACGGAAAAAAAACTGAAAACAATGCAACATTTCTTTCTGCCGCTAGATGGCGGCGTTGCTGTATTTGACACGAGTAGAGATTCCCTTCTCTGGAGCTCTCTGGTTAGTCTGCGGGAAGGTTGTTCGTTTGTCCCGGACTATGTCTGCATAAAGTCGTCCTGCAGTCCTCCTTGATGATGGGATATCTTATTTATTATTATTATTATTATTATTATTATTATTATTTCTCTTTTTTTTTTTCTTTCCCAAACATTTTAAGATACAGACATATTTTCTACTTTTGTTTACGCTATTTTCAAAGACCGTGTTTCTGAGATTGACACTGAGGGGGGAGAACTGACCTTTATTTACACGTTTTTCAGCTCTTTGTATTGTACTGCTTCCGCTGATGGTTTATTATTAGGATTATTATTCATATTAGTAACAACAATGTTATTTTATATTTTGTAAAAAAAAATTTTTTTAAAAGAACTGATTAAGCAACACTGAAAGTAGCACATTGAGCCAATTAACGATTGCCGTCCACTAGTACACAGTACATGTACAAACATACAATGCACCCACACACACTCAGTACACACCAAACTAATACGCATCAATGCAGCTTTATTCATTTGAGAATAAAAACTTTTGACGACATTTCGATGCGTTTTTTTTTTCTTTCTTTCTTTCTCCTCGCTAAATATGGGCTTGTCTAATTTCTGCCGAAGATGGATCCAGGCCTTCACCCCTCTGTGTGGCACTACTGTAATGTAATGCAATGTAATGTAAGCTGAGACAAGCTGAACTCTGATTAACCTTTAGATTAATGTTTATGAGAACGTTCCGTCTCTGAGCTTTTCCAGCATTTTTGGCAGTGTACACCTCCCTTCATTGCACCTCCCTCCCTCCCACCCACCCCCACACCCACCCACCCACACTGACCACACACACACACACACACACACATTGACTTTCCTAGTCTCGTAGCTAAGTTGAGAATTATGGGATTTCAGTTGCCATTATCCTGAAACACAGCTGCTAGCATAGGAACGCTCTTTGTTACGTCTTCTCCACCGCGCATCAGATTAAAAGTTAACACAGTTAAAGTTTCATCGGAAGAAACTGCGCATGGACGACGCACAAAACAACGCTGCAGTATAGTGCTTGAAAATTTGAAGTGCTTGACATCTCAGCTATACGATCTGCAGCTATAATCCTGTGGTTCTCAGTTCTCAAAAAATGAGAACACTTAACTTTTCGGTCTCCTCTGTTGTTGCAGAAGAACTGTTCAACGGACACGCTGAGAACCAAGAAACAAATGCTTCTTTTTATGCCTTGGGGCAATACTAATAATAATAGATAAAATGTTTTTTTAATTATTTTTTATTGACCACACCATACATTAACACACCTCTCATCGAGTAGTAGAGTTGAGTCTCGCAAATTTTTAAACAAATCGAAATGATTCCACCTCACGCCTGAGCAAACCAGAAAAGGATTTAGCGGATGTCACGGTTAGATTCAATCAGCCCCACCCCACCCCACCCCACCCCACCCCACCCCACCCCACCCCACCCCACCTCACCCCGCCCCACCTCACCCCGCCCTACCCCACCCCGCCCCGCCCCGCCCCGCCCCGCCCCACCCCACCCTACCCACCCCACCCCACCCTACCCCACCCCACCCCACCTCACCCCACCCGAGGATATGATGGACCCGCGTGCCCAGAGAGCCCTCGGTTTTGTCATCCCCCGTGTCAGAGGGCCGAAGAGACTACCTGTGGTGCAGGTGCAAGGGCCACGCCCCATCGGAAGAGCGGGCGTGGCTACATCACCGTCCACCACCCTACCTGCTTACGGTCGCAAAGGTGATCGCCATGGCGAACGCCAGGATGCCACCAGCTACTCTGCCCTCCTCTGAGTATCGTTTTCACCTGTGCGGTTGCGGGGAGGCCCGAAAAACGAAATCCTAATCCTTCACTGGACGTATCTGGCCACCAGAGGGTGCTGTTGGGTCACGGTTTTCTTACCGTGGTTCACAAGATATGTACATTTATTTATTTACTTATTCGGGTATATCGTAATTCGAATAACATTTCAGAGGAAAATATGTAACTACACCTGAGTTAAACAGTGGACTATCTGTTGCAATATGAGCAACATGTGCAGGTCGTTTGGATAAAGCCAGGCACAGAGGAATATATTCAGTACGCTACATATGCATTCCTCATTACAAAGTGAGAACTTTTTTTCCCCCAAAAATGATTACTTTTGGCCATGTGCGGTCCAATGAGATGCTGTCGGAGAGTCTGTCTAAACCCCCTCCGGTGAAAACAATATTAAAAGACGGCCACGCGTCAATAGCACGTATTACGTAACCTGTCTCGCAACGGAACGGAGTAGTGAGAGAAGCGAGCGGTTTTCCACTGCATGCGAAACGTGATCCGTTCGGATAAATGTAAATACAGGTGCCGGAAAGGGAGAAAGCGGAGATCCCCGAGGCGGAGCGCGGACAGGCGGCCTTTATAGAATCTCGGGGGGCAGAGGGCTTCTCTGCCGTCGGGCCCATCTCTTCCTGTGGTCGGAATTCCTGACAAAGGCCCGCTTTGTTTTGACAGAGGTCTGAGGCCGCGCGACATCGGGACGTCGCGTTCCGTTCTGCGCACGCGGCAGATTATTTGAGGCGGGAAGAGATAGGCACAACGCCATGCCTTGGCGATGCTACAATGACTTGAGACCAAAGACCCGTGTCTACAGGGAACCTCTCATCGACCGCCCCCGCCCCTCACAGATAGGGCTGCCTCCGGAATGTCCATAATCATCCGACAGCCTCAAGCCTCCTTCTCAGAAAGTGGGAGAGTGATTCGAGATGAGGCGTAAGCGTCGGATCGCCTCCACCTGGCCACAAGTGGAATAGGCGACGCTTGGGAAGGGATGGCCACCTGGTCTACTCTACGTTTAAACCATACTGCGCTAATTGGACTGTGATAAATTCTATAAACAAAAACCTGCAGTTTTTTTCAGTCACTTGCCATAAGGTTAATTTAACATCAACAACATATGGATAAGCTCAATTGTTGAAATACTGACAAATTATTAATAATCAAATAGTCTCAGCGCATGCGTGTACATTTAAATACTAAAATTTGAAGAATAAGAAACCTAAGTTCTATTTACACCCTAGTGGTATTCTAAGCAAAAAGCAATGGTTTGCAGTTTCCACAGCTGAAAATCAGAAATATAACCCCATATTTTACAATTCGTCTGACCAGGCTATTGTGGTACGATACAGACTAGTCTCACGGGCGTTGTGAAACGGCAGGGCGGCGTTGTCGTGTTGGTTTTTACGGCGCTCCCGGGACAACGCCACGCGCAGAAACGGACCAGACATCCAAGAGATTTACTTTTGGTACTACGGCGGCGTTAGGTGTATCCCTTTTCTTAACTCGTGCCCCCTTATTTGGTAAAGACTGACGTCAGTTTTGGGGGGTGGAGGAGGACAGCGTAACTTCGAAGAATCGTGGTTTTATGGGAAAGAGGTGGACTTGTTTTTCATTATCTCCTTAGTTAGTAGGAGGTGGTTTGCTTTATTTAAAAAAAAAAAAAAACCGAGGCGTTTTGTCCGTTCTGTAGATAAAAACGCAAAATGAGCTCCGAGGTCTTGTATCGTAGGCAGATATTTCCAAGTGACTGAACGAGGCTCTTTAAGTGCTTGGATTTGAGTGAATAAGATTCTGCAGTGCACCTACAGCGTAAACAACATCGGACAGAACAGGTAGGGAAGAGAAGCCGGAAGAACTGGCAATTCAGGTTGCTGCGCGTGCACACTGCCATTCAGCTTACGCAAAACGCATTTTCTCTCAAGTTTTTCCGCGTGCACTTTTATTTTATGCAATTTTAGACGTGTATAATTGCTCGTGCGACGGACCAAAAGAAGGAGAAGAAGAAAAAAAACCATGACGGAGCCGGTGAAAAAAAAGATATTCGTCGTGGTGGATTTGCTTTGCGTGATCGTGGGTAAGTAACTTTTATTTCCAACATGGCTGAGCGTGGGATTCACTCGTGTGTTGACCTGTGGTAACAATTGCCCTTTGCACCCACCGCTGTCAGCGTTGCAAACTGTCCAAGCTTTTGTACTATCTCCTGTGTAACGACCGCAATTTGTATCATATTGTGTATTCGTTCATTGAAGTACTTAGTATATATATATACCAACACTGTACTCCCTACGAAACCACGAATGGCTGAATAGACAGGTAGAGCGGAGAGGCGCTATCTGAAGAAATACCTGTTGCAGCCCATCTTGTAATAAAGCAAAGGACAGATTGCAGGTTTTCATTGACAAAGCATTTTATTCTCACAGTCTTCTGGTGTTGCATGTTAAAATTGGATTCCCCCCTCCCCAAATTGTTTCTGTGTACATCAGCTACAGCACCGCACACCTGATTAACAAATACCTGTCATTTTCACCTCAAAATACGCCATTGGAATTATAAGGACATTTAACGCATTTTGATGTGCATTTTTTTAAAAGTCAGATACCAGCGTGCAGTGTTAGCTCTGTCAATCTCGGCAGACTGTGTGTGAATCTGAATCCGCATTTGGTGATTCGTTTGTTCGCGTGATTGTGAACTTACCCTTGTGTTTGTGTCATAGCGAAAGTTTTTCTGAACTGGCAATGTTTACCTTAAGAGAGAACGTGTCTCGACGAGGATTCCGAACCCGAAGGACAGCCCCTTAGAATAACTATATAATAGCTTATGTTGTAATGTAAGCTTATGCTCCGTACGAAAACCTATCCTACTTTCCTGTAACTTTACCTGGCTGAGACATATAAATTGCAGCGTTTGGAAGACTAATATCAACGAACTGGCTTATCTCACAGTTTTTTTAATTAATTAATCAATCAATTAATTAATTAAGATTATTATTATTGTTGTTGTTGTTGTTAATAATACTACTACTAATAATAATAATATAATAATATTATTATTATTACAACAAATATAATAGCTAAAAGACCATTGTCTGCTATTTACTAGAATTCCATGTTACAGTTTGTTACGTATGTCTCTGTCTCTGGGTTTAGCTGGTTATCAGTTCAGCTATAAAGGTGGAGCAGCAAATGAAAATGGCAAAGTGAAGCGATCACTTAATACACAACATGTTTTTTGGAGAAATCGTGGGGGATGGGGGGATGGGGGATGGGGGGGGGGGGGGGCAACTTTTACAACTCCTCAGATTTCGCGCGTGGAATGCGTGCAAAGTTGGTAGCGCGTGCATCAGTGTGTGTTCACGATCTTATGTTCAGTTGGACAGGTAGCCTACATTACCGCCCCTCTCCTAGACTCATTCACGTGCCAGAAAATTACGGTCTGCCCGAGAGTACGTTTTTCTAATTTCAGATCTGCCTCTGCGATGACGTTGATTTGTGAATGCATTTATTTGTATTCAAGTCTCATAAAAATCCATCCAAAAACAAATCAAATTAAAAAAATGTTTTTTTTAAAGTTGGCCGCAATGTCCCAACAATCCCAACTGTCCCAGACTTGTGTTACTAAACCCAAATGTTTCGGTTGATACACAGCTGACAGGAGCACATTTAAATGTAAACTGTAACATCACCCTGGGTGGGGGGGGGGGTGCCTTGCGTTTCTCACCTACCATTGCTTGGCTTCACATCCAGATTGGTGAAGGGGGTGCTGTTCCAATCTTATGTGTAAACAAAAAAAAAAAATATATATCACCTCGGACAAGGGGTTCTGCCCTGGCAGAACGTGGGGTTGTTTTGGGGTCTCAGCTTGATTTGCTGGGGTTTTTGGAAAGGACCTGTGAACCGTTTCTGTCTGGGCTTTAAATGTGACCCGTGCCGGTGTGGGATGGGGAACAGAAAGGGGGACCGAGGTTGATTTGGGAGCGTTTCTGTTACCTTGTGTCAGTTGTCCAAGGACTAGTGAGCTTTTCAGAACGGACTGCTACACGTCCGCACTTTCACTGCCTTATCAACTTATGTAGCTCAACCATGTCCAGGGAGTGAATGTGCACTTGAAATATTTTGTTGGCAACAGCTGAAGGTGGGTACACACACGCACACGCACACACAGGCATACACACACACAGACACACACACACACACAGACATACGCAGACACACAGAGACGCACACGCACACGCAGACACCTACACACACTAACGTGCACACACACATACACACAGGCATACAAACGTGCACACACACACACACACACACACACACACAGGAGTGATTCATGACCAGGAGCCAAGTGACAGTAACATTGAAAGTGAGAAGCTTGTTAATTTGTATAAATCTTCCCCCCTGGCATTGCGAAACGGGTCGCTTACCCAGCTCGTTCTGAAAAGCCTGTCCTTCGCTGCTCTGTATCACACGCATTGCTTACACACACACACACACACACACACACACACACACACACACACACACGGGCTTCGCCGGTTTTCCAGACCAGCCCTTTAAAGCTAAATATCCATTACCTTTACCTAATAGAGACTGGCCCTGGTCCTTATATGATGGTTAACGACCAGGGCCAGTCCTGGGCGCGGCCGTCCTCCTCGGAAGGGTCAAAATGGCGGGCGAGGTCAGCGCGCGGCGTCGTCGGGCCTCCTCACGTGACCCGGAGTGCCGGGCGGAAATGTCACGGGCGACTAGATCAGACGCGCATTTCGCTGCATCGCATTAATCCGGCTGATGCTCGGGCCCGCAGGGGCTCATAGCCTGAGGGAACAGGAGTGCCTTCACCTCGGCTCCTTGAGCGGCAGTGCTGGGCCACAGGCCGTGGGTTAAGGGCATTTCCAGACCGGCCCAGTATGTGTGCAGCC
>NC_057935.1:58509224-58569224 GCF_018555375.3 Anguilla rostrata
AGTTTTTACCAGCAGCAGAAACCCGGGACGTCTGCAGGAGGGGTTTTAAACTTTTTACCGCGCTGTCGTGCGAGGAGTTGTAAAAAAAAAAAAAGCGACTAAAAGGCGTACTGGACCCAGGTGTGTGGCGGGGGGGCCCCGTGGAGGCGCCGAGAAGCAGAGAGAGCGTATGGGAGGGGGCGCGCGTTACCGTACCCCCATTAATGCGCCCCCCACCCCCCCGATTGAGTGACAGGCTGGAATGTTAATCGCGCCGCTCTCTGCTTCCTTCCCCCTGTAGCTGCCTCCACACCGGCCAAACCTGCTCTGCAACGTGTGCGGACTCTGCAGTGTGCGTCTGCACAGTGTGTGTGTGTGTGTATCAGACAGGGTGCAGTGTGGGTAATGTAGTGTTTAGTGTGTATCAGACAGGGTGCAGCGTGGGTAATGTAGTGTTTAGTGTGTATCAGACAGGGTGCAGTGTGGGTAATGCGTAGTGTTTGGTGTGTATCAGACAGGGTGCAGTGTGGGTAATGCAGTGTTTAGTGTGTATCAGACAGGGTGCAGTGTGGGTAATGCACAGTGTTTAGTGTGTATCAGACAGGGTGCAGCGTGGGTAATGCAGTGTTTAGTGTGTGTCAGACGGTGCAGTGTGGGTCTGCACAGTGTGTGTGGGCAATGCGTAGTGTTTAGTGTGTATCAGACAGGGTGCAGTGTGGGTAATGCGTAGTGTTTAGTGTGTATCAGACAGGGTGCAGTGTGGGTAATGCAGTGTTTAGTGTGTATCAGACAGGGTGCAGTGTGGGTAATGCAGTGTTTAGTGTGTATCAGACAGGGTGCAGCGTGGGTAATGCAGTGTTTAGTGTGTATCAGACAGGGTGCAGCGTGGGTAATGCATAGTGTTTAGTGTGTATCAGACAGGGTGCAGGTGGGTAATGCAGTGTTTAGTGTGTATCAGACAGGGTGCAGTGTGGGTAATGCAGTGTTTAGTGTGTATCAGACAGGGTGCAGTGTGGGTAATGCGTAGTGTTTAGTGTGTATCAGACAGGGTGCAGTGTGGGTAATGCAGTGTTTAGTGTGTATCAGACAGGGTGCAGTGTGGGTAATGCAGTGTTTAGTGTGTATCAGACAGGGTGCAGTGTGGGTAATGCAGTGTTTAGTGTGTATCAGACAGGGTGCAGTGTGGGTAATGCAGTGTTTAGTGTGTATCAGACAGGGTGCAGTGTGGGTAATGCGTGTTTAGTGTGTATCAGACAGGGTGCAGTGTGGGTAATGCAGTGTTTAGTGTGTATCAGACAGGGTGCAGCGTGGGTAATGCAGTGTTTAGTGTGTATCAGACAGGGTGCAGTGTGGGTGTTTGTTGGGCAGAGTGCGTAGCATTTAGTGCAGCAATCAGGCTTCCGATTTACAAAGACCTTCAGCGTATACGAAGCCTTTTAGCACGTGCGAAACCGATAGCTTCGCACCAACGAAGCACGCAAAACGGGTACAGCGAGCGATCATTGGTCACGTTACCGGTTTTGCGTGTGCCGAAAGGTTTTGCACATGCTAGAGGTCTCAGTAAATCAGGCCCTCAGTGCTCAGTTTTTTACGTGCTGCGGGAGGGGTGTCCTCTTGGTGGGGAGAGTGTTTTTAACCCTGCATTGTTTCGTGAGAATTTTTTGTTTTGTGCGTTTCTCGGTTTTGCCGAAAGGCTTGTTTTGTCACCACCTGGGATTTTTGCAGTATTAGTATAATGCCTAAGAAACTGGTCTTAAGGGTCACAGGTTCGATTCCCGGGTAGGACACTGCCGTTGTACCCTTCAGCAAGGTAAACTCAACCTGCATTGCTGCAGTATATATGTGCAGCTGTATAAATGGATGCAGTGTAAAATGCTGTGTAAAATGTTGTGTGAGTTGCTCTGGATAAGAGTGTCTGCTTAAGTGCCTATAATGTAATGTAATGTATTGTGGTGGAAGGGCAGGCTGACCCACTGAGTGCCCCCCCCCCCAAAGAGTCCATCAGTGTGAGGTTTGGTGTTTGCGGGGGGGGGGGCCTGTTTGTCTCAAATGGCCGCAGTGACATCACTTCCCCGTTTGCTAGCGCATTAGCGCCCCGCGGCGCGGCGCTCTCCGCGAGCTGGCGGGATCCGGTTAAGGCCCGCCCCCCTTCAGCCATTGGCCAGGTCAGCGTGTCAGACAATCTGAATGGCTGTGAGTCGGACCCTGTGAGTCAGGATCTATCTGTTCAATTTCAATTTCAGTTTCAAAGTGCATGACCAACTTTATTGGTATGACAATTATAGGCACTTGTGTTGCCAAAGCAGTGGTTACAACATGCAACTATTTACAATGAATTAGACTATGACTGTGAATTAGACTCTCACTCTCTCTTTAGCCCTCTCTCTCGCTTTTTCTCTCTCTCTCTATCTCTGCTACTTTGAAATTAATCTTTCTTTATTTCTTTCTTTCCATCCCCTTCTGTTTTTACTCAGTTTCTGTCTCATTTCCCTCCCTCTCTCTCTCTCTCTCCTCCCCAGACTCTGCTTCTCTGAGCTAAACGGCTAAAATGCTAATTTAATTTCTGCTGCTTTTCTGCTGACTGCTCCTCTGTCTGTGCGGCTCTCTGCTCATCTTACACTTGGGCTCAGCTACTGAAGCGTAACAGCGGTGTGATGAGAGACTGAGTGGAGGGAGAGAGAGGGGGGGGAGAGGGAGAGAGAGGGGGAGGAGGGAGAGAGAGGAGGGAGGGAGGAGGGGAGAGGGGAGGGGAGGAGAGAGAGGGAGAGGGAGGGAGGGAGGGAGAGAGGAGAGGGGAAGGGGAGAGGGAGAGAGAGAGAGGGGAGGAGAGGAGAGGAGGGAGAGAGAAGAGGGGAGGGGAGAGGGAGGGGGAGGGAGAGAGAGAGAGAGAGGAAGGGGGAGAGGGGAGAGGGAGGAGAGAGAGAGGGAGAGAGAGGGAGAGAGGGGGAGAGGGAGGAGGGAGAGAGAGAGAGGGAGGGAGAGAGGGGGAGAGGGAGGGGGAGAGAGGGAGGGGGAGAGAGAGGGAGAGGGGGAGAGAGGGGGGAGAGAGGAGGGAGAGAGAGGGGAGAGAGGGGAGGAGAGGAGGGAGGAGGGGAGAGAGGAGAAGGAGAGGGGGAGAGGGAGGAGAGAGGGGAGGAGGGAGGGAGGGAGAGAGAGGGAGAGGGAGGAGGGGAGGGAGGGAGAGGAGAGGAGAGGAAGAGGAGAGAGAGGAGAGGGGAGGAGGAGAGAGTGCGAGGAGAGGGAGGGAGAGAGAGATTTGAGATAAACATTGACATGTCAAACACAGAATTTACTGTACTTCAAAATAAAATAATAGACAAGCAACATACAGAGAGAGAGAAAAAAACTAACCACAGGCAGAGAGAGAGAGAGATAGTGAGTGAAGGAGAGGGAAAGAGAGGGAGAGGGGGAACTAGAGAGCGAAGGAGAGGAGCAGGGGGAGAAGTAGGGAGAGTTCCTGTGTGAATTTGGACGGCAGATCTGAAGGCAGAAGTTTGTACGCTCAGCAAATACCTTCCACATTACTCACACTGTGTGAGCTCTCTGCACAGCACACTGAGTCAGGACACACACACACACACACACACACACTCCCTCACTCACACAGCCATGCATACACACCCACACACACACACACACACACACCCTCACTCACACACCCATGCATACACACCCACCCACACACAAACACACACACGCACATGCACATACGCACACACACAGACATAGCACACACACACCCACAGGCACCCACATACACCCACACGCACGCACACACAGGCACCCACAGGCACCCACACACTCACCCACAGGCACACACACACACACACACACACCCCCACTCACACACATCTCTCTTCAGGAGTGCATCACCCTCTCCATTTCCCAGCCACTGATTCCTCTCCACTCCTTGCTCAAGGAGGCTTAAAGTTGTATTTTAAAAATAATGGCAGATCGTTAAAACGCAGTAGTATTAACAGGCGTTTTCGAGCGCTCTTGCCCGAAGGGCGTTGTCCTCCTCGCTGGGCGGGTCCAGCACCAGCGGCTGTCTTTGGGCCAGCGGGACCTGGACCGGTCCTCCATGGGCTGTGTGTGGTGCCGCGATAGGCTGGGGTCCAGGGTGTCGGGTGGTCCGGTGGCACCCGGTGCCTTTTTTCTATTGTCCCGGAGTTCTGGGCCGCACCCGTCCCCGCTCGAAGGGGGCGGGGGTGGGGGGGGTGGCGGTGGCACGGCTGAGTCATCGCCCCATTGTGTTTCGTGAGACGGGTACGGTCGCCTGCTCACGTCGCCCCGTTCCACGCCAGCGTTTTTGGGCCCGTCCCACGCACCCATCACCCGTCACCTCAGTGTGATGTCACCGGGGTGCCAGCTGGGCTGGAGGGTCGGGGCTGTCTGCTGCTCTCCTGTGCGTGTCAGACGCTTGCGTGTTTAATTCAGGCTGCTGATTGGCTGTAGAGTCCCCACACGCTATGTTTCCGAAGGTCTGAGCTGGATTCTGTGGAAAGGTAAACAACAAAATCCCGGAAAGGCCCTACGGTGTCCTACAGAATGCCCAACCTCTGCATTACCTGCCCATTTATGAGCATTATGAGCACCAGAAATTCATGGCCATTTTGTTTTTTTCAGAGTTCTAAGTCAGTGTTCTAGAACTCCGTCGCTTTCTCTCCCCAGTGGTGATTGTGACATCAGCGTTAGAATGCTCAGCTAAGAACATTCTAATAGCATGTTTAATCGCATATCCAATCGCAGAGCTCAGGGGAATGTAACCCTATTCTGAAGGAAATTGAAGTACAAGACCGAAACGTCCCAGCCAGACCACGCCATGGGCTCTCATTTACAGAACCTCTCATTGAGACCCGGAACAGGGGCTCGTCCAGGATGGGATACAGGATCCCGTTTAAAGGTAAATGTGTGACCCCTAGTGCCCCCCCCCCCCCCCCCTCACACACAGCTGGTGGACTGGCAGTTGGTAGGACAGGTGCTGGAGGGATGAGCGGGTGGTCGGTCGGCTGGTCAATCCCAAATTCCGAACAGGGGGAAGCAAAGTGATCCCCGTGCCAATGACGAGACTGACCAAATGTTCCTGACCAATGACGCGGGGAGCTTTGATTAGACGGCCAATCACGGGAACACAAACGCAGAACATTATTCATCAGATGTAGCGTCAAGTTCTCCTGCATGCAGTGCAGTGGGGTGGGGGGGTGGGTGGGGGCCTTAATATAAGGTTATTTTCCATGCTTGTATCCAACACAATAAACACAACTTCATCTGTATCAAGGATACTCAAATCTGGCCGTTGGGGCCAGGAGTGCTGCTGGTTTTCGTTCTTCCCCTTCGATCAGGACCGAGTTTAACCTGGGACACCAGGCTGAGTTAAATCTCTGGCCAGTCGGTGGCATTAATCTCTCAATTAACTGTCAGGCAGAAGAGAGAAGCAGCAGCACTGCTGGCCTGGAGGGCCAGATTGGAGTGTCCATGGGCTGCATCGGGGGTCCTCAGCCTTGCCCTGAAAGGGCCGGTGTGGGTGCAGGCTTTTGTTCCGACCAAACAGTTGCACACTGATTCTACGAATCAACCACTGGGGTCTTTGCCAAGGACCTTGATCAGGTGAATTGGGTGTTGTTACTGCTCGGTTTGAAACAAAAGCCTGCAGTGCACCCAGACCGGCCCTTTTTGGGTTAAGATCAAGGACCCCCTTGCGCTACGGGTTCACCAGCTGGACGTTGTCCTCTGTCTGGTGCCCTAAAAGTTTCGTCCTCACGTCGCCAGGGTTACTGGGAGACGTCTGCAGCTGAAAATACGGGAGGGGGAGAAAAATAAGAAACAGAAAAAAAAAAAAAAAATCCGAAATAGTTCGTGAAATATGTCGGCCATTGTGTTCCGTCGCCTCGGCTCGACCTCGAGCCGCCGGGCCGTTCCAACAATCCGTCCGTCTGTCCGTCCGTCTGTCTGGGAAAGAAGGAGGGAAGGAGCCCCCGGGGGCCAGCTCTCCATTCTCCTCGCATTCCGGTGCGAGAGCCAGCCTGTCCGCGCTGGGAAGCAGGGTGCATTGTGGGTCGCCCGGTCTGCCATTGGCTGCGCTCACCAGTGCTGTTTGTTTTGGGGGTGTCGAAAGATGGCCTTAATCCTGTCCCTCTCCAAGAATAATAGGCTTGCTTTTTTATTTTATTTACCTCCCTCCTTGCTGTCTCTCTCCCCCTTTCTTTTTATCTTTCTCTTGCAGTTTGTTCCTCTGTGTGTCCCTTTCTCCCCCCCTCTCTCTTTCTCTCATTCTTTCCCTCCCTGTCCCTTTCTTTTATTTTCTCCTTTCTCTTTTTTCCTCAGTCTTTCACTCTCTTACCATCTACCATCTCTCTCTCTCTCGACCTCACTCACAACACACACACACACACACACACAGTGTGGCTCCCTCACACACTCCTTCATGCTCTTGCAGAAGCACGTATAGAAGCCCCCCCCCCAACCCTAACCCTAAGCCCCCCCCCCCCCCACCCCGTGTGAGCAGTGGTCTTTGTGTGAGCTGCGCAGTAGGTGGGTGGCAGGTGTGTGTGTGTGTGTGGGCCTCAGTGTTGACTGTGAGATCGGGCGGGGCTTCTTAAAACACGTAGCGCGGCATTGTGGGTAATTAAGGGGATAAGCGGAGGAAACTCCAGGGGAAGCCAGCTGTGCAGGACCAGGAACCGGCCGCTTGCCTGTGACTCCTGGGGCTCGTCTGCCCGACTGTGTTTGGCGTCTGCGGCTTTGCCCGGTTTCTGGAAGTTTCTGTGGGGCTCGGTCACGCGAAGGGCCTCCGAACTTTGATCTGAGTTCTCCCTGCAAGCACCACTGTCTGACGCAGCCGTCCAATTTAAACCTCAAACAGGCTTTTTATGAAGGCCTGATAAAGTTGCATTGTGTGTGTGTGCGTATGTGCTCAGGTGTGTGGGTGTGTGCCTGCGAGTGTGTGGCTGTGCATGTGTGTGTGTCGGTGTGTGTGTGTGTGTGTGTGTGTGTGTTCAGCACTGTAGTTCAGGCCAAAGATTCGCGAGGTGACAAAATCATTTTAGAATGTTGCATAGAGGAGTTGCAGGAGTGTGAACTGCCCGTCTCAGATCGTCTGATGCTGGCCCTTGACCTGTGCAGGCCATAGTCCAATCGCAGATGGCGAGTTTTAGAACATTGCAAAGAGTCGCCAGTTGCAGCTCATCACAGATCTTTGGTGTTGAGCTGGTCACACGGTCTGTCAAAAGCGCCACTTTTTTTTCTTCAGTAACCGAAAGACAGCAAAAAGTTAGGTAGCGACGCTTCAAATAATACAGAAATACCATAGTGTTAACCAGTGTTCTAATTGGACCAAAATACGTGCCGGTACCTACTCCTCAAAATACATACCAGTGTTTCCTGTGGAACTGATCTCTTGGTGTGGTGGTGTCTGAAGGGGGGGGGGGTGTAGCAAAGGCGAGTTTAAGACTATGAAAGCATAACCTCTTAAGACTTCTTAAAGGTTTTTTTAAAAATATCTAAATCTATCTTTTAGCTCTGACGAGCTCTTGATACAAGGAATAGCAGTTTGCAAGAGCTAAAAAGTAGTTTTAGATGTACTTTAAAACCATAAAAGGTTTGTTAACCCATGTATTGTTTGTGAATGTTGAAGAAAAATAGGCCTGTATTTTGAGTTATGGTGGGGTGAGAACAATTAAAAGAGCACATTGTCCATCTAGAAGTTCACAGAGATTCAAGATTAAGTCAAAGTTTACTAAAAGAGAGGAGAAGAAGAGTTATGGAGGTGTTGAGTCTGAGGAAAAAAGGGAGGAACAGACCGGTTGTGAGAGAGAGAGAGAGAGAGAGAGAGAGAGAGGTGGAGGGTGGGATGAAGGGGGTTGAAAGGGGGAGAAAACGAGAAGGACAGGTCATGGGAGAACTTGAAACGTCTTGGCCCGGAGTCCGATTTGAAAGAGAGGGGCGTTAAAAAAAAAAGGCATCGGCCCTGGTTTTCACGGCCTCCTGGAGCCTCTGTCCCTGGCGTCGAACGCAAATAAAACAGTGTGAAGCTGTCCCGGCCGGGAAGAGGGGCGTGGGGGGGGGGGGGTTCGGGGGTTTGGAAACCCGATTCTTCACCCAGCCTCCTGTTTGTTTTGTGTCAGTTCCTTCGGTTCCTCTGCGGGCTGTAAACCAATACACACATGCCCCCACCTCCCCTGGCCCCCCCCCTCTCCCCCTTCACCCCCCTCCCACAGGCTGGCTTTTCCCATGTTCACCCAAGAGAGGCTTTTCACAAACAAAACCCCCTCTGCCCTTATCAAAATGTTTCTCTTTCTTTAAAGTGCTGGGGAAAGAAACCAGAGATGGACACACACACTCTCTCTCCCTCCATGATAGACACTCTCTCTCTCCCTCCTTACTTTGTTTTCTCTCTTTTCTATCCCCCTTTCTCATTTTTCTTCTGTCTCTTTCTTTCACTCTTATTTTCATCTACCTCTCTCTGTCCCTTACCCTCTCTCTCACATGCGCTTACACACCAACTTTACACAAGAGTTTACTTTACACTAGCCTCTCTGTCACCAACTTTACACGAGAGTTTACTTTACACTAGCCTCTCTGTCACCAACTTTACACGAGAGTTTTCTTTACACTAGCCTCTCTGTCACCAACTTTACATGAGTTTACTTTACACTAGCCTCTCTGTCACCAGCTTTACATGAGTTTACTTTACACTAGCCTCTCTGTCACCAACTTTACATGAGTTTACTTTACACTAGCCTCTCTGTCACCAACTTTACATGAGTTTACTTTACACTAGCCTCTCTGTCACCAACTTTACATGAGTTTACTTTACACTAGCCTCTCTGTCACCAACTTTACATGAGTTTACTTTACACTAGCCTCTCTGTCACCAACTTTACACGAGAGTTTACTTTACGTTAGCATCTCTGTTGTCAACATTAACATCAGTGTTTTTGCCACCACTGCATCACAAGTCTGACTTTTTTAGAGTCCTCTTTTGCTGACGAGCCCATAAAATAAAAAATAATAATAATAAAATTCGGTGTGGCCCTGCGTTCACAAAGCCTCTTGGAAGCGGAGAGCTGATCTGGGATCAGCTTTGCCTGTTGGTCCCGTAATGCACCAGGCCAGGGCACGGGTACGGAAGTCTGATCTGAGATCAGTGCTCTCGTACTCTGAGATGCACTCTGAACACAGGCCCTGGTTCCCAGGGCTTTTATGAGCTTTTCTGTCTCTCCGCGGCGACCCTTGTTTTCATTGGCCCAGCCGTCAGGTTTCTTTGCCAGGTGCATGCTGGGACGCGGTGGGACCACACCAGAAGCGCCGTGGTGTCGTTAAAGCTTGTATTTGGAGCACAATGACGCACCTCAAATTACTATTTATTAATCAAAGTATATCGCAGGGCGCACACACCATTCACTCACCACTCCAGTTAGTCTCCAGTTAGCCTACCTGCATGTCTTTGGACTGGAGTACCTGGAGGAAACCCATGTGGACACGGAGAGGACATGAAAACTCCACAGAAAAGGACCCAGACAGGGCTATTATTATTATTATTATTATTATTATTAATAAATGGCATTTAAGGGCATTTAGCTCCTGAAAGTGATTATTAAATTGGCTTAATGTCTTCTAATATCCACACCACTAAAAATCCCCCCTGATGTGCAAAAATACAGATATTTTCACTTGGCCCTGGAGTCCAAGACGCTCTCTCTCTTTCTCTATCTCTCTTTTTGCCTTTTCACCCACTCTCACTCTCTCTCTGGCAGACAGCTTGGAGCTTAGCCTGGAACCAAGTCATGAACTCTGGGTTCGTAACGGAGATGAAGAGAATTCCGTGCTCTGGAATCCGTATTTTTACCCGCTGTATGTTATGCTTTCTCCTCGTCATACCCCTCCTCTGGGTATTTTTTTATCATTTTTATTTATTTATCTTTGATTGAGCGCCATTTTGTTTTTCTCTGGTGTCGGATGCCGTCTGATACCTTGTTTCACTTCATCCACCGGTGGTGTGGGAGGAAGGGACAGAGCTGCCCGGGAACCAGTCGGGGGGAAAGGTTGACTCGTCTAGCCCGAACGGGAAAGGGGGGGGGGGGGCACGCATGGAAAGATCGGCATGCCGAAGAGCCGAAATATGTGTTGGCTGAAGGGGGGCAGTTCCGCTGAAAATGATTAGTTTTCTTTAATAAATACATATTTTTGTGTTACTTTGATAAAGAATCCTTATCCAGGATTCCGCAGACTACACTTTTTTTTGTTGTTTTTTTTCTGCAGATGGAAATGGTTTCCATGACGTTTTTCAGGTTGAGTACCTGTGGGACCAACAATATTTGCCCCTCCTGGGACTTGAACCTGCAACATTATGTGGGTTCTGCGTACGGTTTCCTTAACCACTTGGCCATATGTGGGCCGTATCAGCAGCAGTTGTCATAACTACGGGAAATATTACCCTGACGAGGTCCACAGCTTGGATTTTGAGGTGCAGCGTCTGAATGGAACTGAGAGTGGAACCGTGTCACATGACCTGTGTGGCTGAGGTCACATGACTCAATTCCGTGTCGATTCTTTGATCTGTTCTGTGGGTAATCAGAACTGAGGTGGGAAAATGGCGAGCACTGTTGGGCTGAATGGCCTGTTCTCGATGTGATGTTATGTCAGGTTATGTTATGAACGTGTTCACCGGGTGTAACAAGAATTTCCGCAGTTACTTCTTCTTTTTTTTTTTTTTGGTGCTTCAGAATCGAACCACGAGCAGGTTGGGCGTGGGATATTTTTTAATTTTTTTTTTTGTGAAACCATTTTTCCGTCCCCCCCGCGGCCCTTTGGGGGCTATTTTTAAACCCCGCTGAGGACACGCCCTCGTCACTTGTTTCCCAGAGGGGAAATGTGCCGCCCTGTTTCTGAAATCTTTGATTCCACATTTTTTTCCGGGCGGGACGTTTGGCTGTGTGTGTAATGGCGGCTGAAAGAACGTGCTGTATTAGCCGCGACAAACAGGGGTGTACGCTGTCCTAAACTGGCACCCCAGGCCCCTCAGTGTGTTCACAGAGTCACAGGTGGTTTGGGACAGCCCTGCGGGACGGGGGGGGGGGGGGGGTGGGGCGGCGGCGCTTGGGCTGCTCGGGGCAGATATGGAGCATTGGATGGCTGCTGCGGAGGACCGATAGTGGGGGGGTCCCTGGGGGGGGGGGCGTGCCCCCCTTATCTGAGCGTATGTGGCATCCACGCCAGGCCGCAGTTGCAGGGGATTATGGGTACGCGCTCACAGCAGAGTTGGGCTTATCTCAGACACTGGGGTGGGCAGCCGAGCTGTGCGTGAGTGTGTGAGAGAGAGGGACACGTGACCTGTTTTGATCACGGTGCTGAGATGTGTGACCTGTACTGAGCACAGTGTGTAGTGTAGTGTACTGAACACGGTGCTGAGATGTGTGACCTGTACTGAGCGCAGTGTGTAGTGTAGTGTACTGAACACGGTGTATACTGTACTGAACACTGTGTTGAGATATGTGACCTGTACTGAGTGTAGTGTACTGAACACAGTGTATACTGTACTGAACACTGTGTTGAGATATGTGACCTGTACTGAGTGTAGTGTGTAGTGTAGTGTACTGAACACAGTGTTGAGATGTGTGACCTGTACTGAGTGTAGTGTACTGAACACAGTGTATACTGTACTGAATACTGTGTTGAGATATGTGGTCTGTACTGAGTGTAGTGGGTAGTGTAGTGTACTGAACACTGTGTTGAGACGTGTGACCTGTACTGGACACAGTGTACCCAGTACTGAGCACAGTGTGCTGGTGTACAGTGCAGAGATGTGTTAGCGGTGGCTAGCATGGACACGTGGTAGCAGTTCAGGCACATAATGTCAGTCCGAGCTGCCCGCTGGTGATTCCAGTCGGGTGCTCCTTTGCATTTTCTCTGTTTTTCCTCTACTTAAGTATTTATTGAAAAAAATAATTAGTGGGTGGCACGGCGGATTTCCTCCAGGTACTCCGGCTTCCTCCTACGGTCCAAAGACATGCAGGTCGGCTAATTGGAGACTCCAAGTTGCCCATAGGCCCATAGAGTGTGTGAATGGTGTGTGTGTGTGTGTGCGCGTGTGTGTGTGTCCTGCGATAGATTGGCGACCTGTCCTGGGTGTGTTTCTGCCTCTCGCCCAATGCAGGCTGGGGTATAGATAATGGGGGGAAAAAAAGATAAATTATTCATTATTGAACCAGATTAACCAGGCCAGCTGTCAACCCAGTCCTGTTTCGCACTGACCTGGGGGATCAAAGAGCAAAGAGTGGGCATGGCAAGGAATGGCCATGGCAAGCCAATCAGATAGGATTGCAAGGAACTGACTCGCTAGCCAATCGGATTACAGGAATATGATTAGCTGGCCAGATGTAGAGAGCAGTTTTGTTATGGGAATTTGTCCAGGTGCACCACCGGAGTTTTAGCGAACGTCTGTTTTTCAGTCTGTTTCTCTCAGTCTGTTTTTTCCCACCGCTTGTGTGCTTTGGCAGTCCCAGCGCCTGTTTGTCGTTTCAAAGTGGCCAGTCTTACAACGAAAACCGGAATGGCCTTCCTTACCCCCCCCCCCCCCCGCCCCCCCCCCCCCCCCCCCGCTCACGGCACTGAGGAACAAGAGAAACCCTTTTCCAAAAAAACGATGGTCACAAGTTCTCTGGGAAAGAAAAAGCTTTGGCGCCGTGGTTCGAGAGGGGAGAGAGAGGGGGGAGAGAGGGGGGAGAGGGGGAGGGGGGGACCCATTGTTCCGCCCGGCGACAACATTGTATTTTTTAAAAAACCTGCCTGACCTGTGGCTGTTCCCCTGCGCTGACCCTGGCCTTTCCCTTTGTTACAGTGTCGAGGAGCGCTAGGAGGCAAGGCTGTTTGTGTCTGTGGGGGGGAGGGGGATGGGGGGGCACTCTGACTATTTAAAAAAAAAAAAAAAAAATGGAGATCACCATCTGCCACATACAATTCAGTTTAGTCACAGCAAAAGACAGGTACATACGCACCTGGTTCCTTGAATGGCCTGAATCCTGTTCCCTGCGTGTATTCCTATTTCATATTTCAGATTCTGTCGTATGGCTTATTAATCCTTGCCCCTCCCTGGACCGACCAGTTTTTCGTGTGATAGTCGGATTCACACTTGGGCTCATATTCTTTCCCCTAACCCCCCCCATTTCGTCTTCTGAGATTCCGTGCGAATAGGAAGTGCCGAAAGCGACCTCGTCCGTGTGGCCATTTTGTTTTGTTTTTTTCTTCTTGTTGCCGTATCTGCTCTGGTTTTTTTTTTTTTTTTTTTTTACTGTGTTTTACGAATCTTTGCACACTTTGCCATCTTTGCTCTAGGGTTGCCTGATTGCCGGATTTGTTAATGTCTGGTCTGAATAATTTGGCTGCAAGTTTGTGATGAACTTCTATCTCTCTCCGTCCCCTCTCCCCTCTCCCTCCCCCTCTTTCTCCGTCCCCTCTCCCCCCCCCTCCCTCTGACCCCCCCCCCCAGCCGCCCTGCCCTCGCTCATCCTGACGGCCCTCTTCAAGCCCTATCAGAGGGGCATTTACTGCAACGATGAGAGCATCCGCTACCCCTACAAGCGCGACACCATCACCCACGCCACCATGGCCGCCGTCACCATCTCCTTCTCCGTCGTCATAGTGAGTCTCCTGCTGTCTCTCTCTCTCTCTTTCTCTCTCTCTCTGTCATCATCATAGTGAGTCTCCTGCTGTCTCTCTCTCTCTCTCTCTCTCTCTCTGTCATCATCATAGTGAGTCTCCTGCTGTCTCTCTCTCTCTCTCTCTCTCTGTCATCATCATAGTGAGTCTCCTGCTGTCTCTCTCTCTCTCTTTCTCTCTCTCTGTCGTCATAGCGAGTTTCCTCCCATCTCTCTCTCTCTCTGTCGTCATAGCGAGTTTCCTCCCATCTCTCTCTCTCTCTCTCTCTTGCCATCATCATAGTGAGTCTCCTCCCATCTCTCTTTCTTTCTCTCTCGCCATCATCATAGTGAGTCTCCTCCCATCTATCTCTCTATTTCTCTCTCTCTTTCTCTCTATCTCTTGTGTCTATCACTCTCTCTCACTCACTCATGCACACACACACACAGTCACTGTTTCCCTCTCTGGAAGATTCCTTCTTTCATTACAAACACACTCTCTTTCTCTCTCTCTCTCACACACACTCTTTCTCTCTCTTTCTCTCTCTCTCTCACACACACTCTCTCTTTCTCTCTCTCTCTCTCACACACTCTCTCTTTCTCTCTCTCTCTCTCACACACACTCTCTTTCCCTCTCTCTCACACACTCACGCATACACATCTGTTTTGGGGCTGTATGCATTCAGTTATTAAATTATAACATTAGAGAGGAGACAACTGGAAAAATGGCCTCTTATTCCCAAAAAGAGTGTTTGTTTGGGTACAAAGATTCTCAAGCGGTTATTTTGAGGACTCAATCAAATTTAGAAAAGTAAATCATCGTGCTAAGAATACACAAGAGGCCAAAGTTAAAAAGAGCTTCTTGAAAAGTTAAAAAAGAAAATCAGCAGTAACTCTGACTGAATTGGCCCGATTCCTGGGTTAGTAATGCTGGCGATGAACTCCGTATCCTGTGCAGAAAGACAATTACCACGGAAACGGAGCCTGGACAAGTCACGCAGTCTGCCTTTTACTGTGTGTGCAAGTCCAATCAAAAATGTGAGGCTTCACTGACCCTTAGAAGTGAGGGGTTTTCCTTTGGAATGTTTTTGTAAACAAATTCAGTGTTCTAGAACGTTGTTGCTTTCAGTCGCCAGCAGTGATCGTGGCGTCAGCATTAGAACGTTGAGATGAGAGCACTCTGATCACGTATATTATGTGCTCTTACATTGAATTAAGCTCTGTGTGGGACAGTTTGAATGACACGGACCACCGAAATATCTGAATGCGGCCCCATTTAAATCATTCTCACAAGCAGATTTGCAGCCGCAGTCTTGCAGTGAGCCGGTTAATTTTGGCGTACGTCCACATGCCCAAAATACAGAGAGACGCATTTTGCAAGTTTAGGCAGACAAACATTGCAGGAGTGGAATTTCCCCTCTTCGTAATGACGCCATCTTCCTGCAGTAATCGCTGGAAAAGAAGTTTCCCCTCTCGGAGGGAACTGGCTCTCCTTTCTGTACACTGCTACCATTAATGCCATCTCTCTTTTACGCATCTCATCGAAGCGTCACTAACTTTGTGCGTAAATCTTTTCTGTAAACTTGTTTTGTTTGTACTTCCTGTCCTTTTTCCTTTTTTCCCCCCTCAATATTTATGGACTTCCTGTGTGTATTATTATTGTTGTTACTTTATGCACTTCCTCTGTGTGAGTTTTGTGGTGTCCGGTTGGAATTTCGTGTGTGTGTGTGGGAGTGAGTAAGTGTGTGTCTGTGTGTGTGTGTCTGTGTGTGCAAGTGTTGCAAGTGTGTGCGCGAGTGTGCAGGTGTGTGTGTGTGTGTGTGCACGCGTGGGTGTGTGTGTATATGTGTGTGTGTGTGTTTGTGTGTGTGTGCGAGTGTGTGCATGTGTGTGTGTGTGTGTGTGTGTGTGTGTGTGTGCGAGTGTGTGTATGTGTGTGTGTGTGTGTGTGTGTGTGTGCGCAGGTGTGTGTGTGTGTGTGTCTGTGTCCCTAATGGTCCTCCCGTGTGTTGTGGTCAGATAACCTCCGGTGAGGCCTACCTGGTCTACAGCAAAAAGCTGCACTCCAACTCCAACTTCAACCAGTACGTGGCGGCGCTCTACAAGGTGGTGGGCACCTTCCTGTTCGGCGCGGTGGTCAGCCAGTCGCTGACGGACCTGGCCAAGTTCACCATCGGCCGCCCGCGCCCCAACTTCATAGCCGTCTGCGCCCCCAAAGTCTGCAACGGCTACATGCTAAACATCAGCTGCACCGGCAACTCGCACAACGTGACTGAGTCCAGGTACGAGAGCCCCCCGAGGGCGGGGACGCTGCTGGTGGTGGATTTGGATTTGAAATTTGGCTCCCCCTGCTGGTCGGAGGAGTTTTCAGCAAACTGTCCCATGTTGATGGGCGGGGGGGCAGTGTGTATTGCAGGAAAAACATTTTTTTCCGGTGCAGTTCATTAATGGAAAAATACATTTTTCTACGACTAAATCAGATGTCAGTTTATTTCCTGAATAGGCTGGAATTTACCCAGGATTCATCCCAACTTTGATTGACAGCTTTGCTTCCTCTTCGACTGACAGTGCTTACTTCCTTCTTGTTTTTTTTCCCCCCTCATCTTTTTATTTATTTTTTGTAATATTTTAGTTGCCATGCGTAGTCCCACACATACACGCGTGCACACTGGCTTGCCCATTTCACAAGCTAGCGATGGACTAACACACGCATCGTGATCCTACACAGCACAGCCACACCCTCCACCCACCCCCCACACACACACACACACACACACACACACACACACACACACACACCACACACACACACACACACACACACACACACACACACACACACACACACACACACACCACACACACACACCCACACCACCCACACACACACACACACACACCACCCACACCACACACACCCCCACACACCACACACACACACACACACACACACACACACCACACACACCACACACACACACACTCACACACACCACCACACACACCACACACACACACACCACTCACCACACACACACACACACACCACACACCACACACAACACACACACACACCTACCACCCCACCACGCACACACCACACACACACCACACACACACACACACACACACACACACACACACACACACACACACACCCGCGCACACACTCACACACACACACACACACACACACACACACACACACACACACACACACACACACTCACACACACACCCACACACCACACACACACACACACACACACACACACACACACACACCCCCACACACTCACACACACACACACACACACACACACACCACACACACACACACACACACACACACACCCACACACACTCACACACACACCACACACACACCACACACACCACACACACACACACACACACACACACACACACACACACACACACCACACACCACCCCACACACACTCACCACACACACACACACCACACACACACACACACACACACCACACCACACACACACACACACCACACACCACACACACACACACACACACACACCTCACACACACACACACCACACACCACACCACCAACACACACACACACACACCACACACGCACACAACCCACACACACACACACACACACACACCACTCACACACACACCACACACACACACACACACACACACACACACATGCGCCAGTCTCTTACACTGCCGTTGGCGTTCCTCAGATGTGTGTGATTTGTAGCCTCCCAGTAAACCCCAAATCCGCCTGTGCCTCACAGCTGTTCATTAGCGCCTGCTTCGCTCGCCCCGTACCGGAATCAAGAGGCGCATGTGGATTTGGGGGAGGGAGGGCGGGAGGGGGCAGGGGGGTGGGTCCTCGGGCTGTTCCAGGCTCTCTGGATGCATC
The DNA here is from genome assembly GCF_018555375.3 of Anguilla rostrata. Lineage (NCBI taxonomy): Eukaryota > Metazoa > Chordata > Actinopteri > Anguilliformes > Anguillidae > Anguilla > Anguilla rostrata. The sequence goes on from NC_057935.1 coordinate 58,526,756, forward strand.
CCCGCCCTGGGAGGGTAGCAGCCAGCAGGTGGGGCGCCCGAAATAAAACCCAGCTGAGCGGGGGGGTGCAGCACACAGCGTGAGCTTTTCCTTTCTTTTTTCTTTTTGACTCATCAAAAAATAAAATCATTTCTCGCAGGGTAAGGCATGCAGGCCCCCCCCCCACTGCTCACACCCACAGGACGCACTCTGAGTGTTACACACCCTTACCCCCCCCCACCCCGACAACATGCCCCTCCCTCTGCCCCCGCCCACGTAGAGCAGCTGGCAGCACTTCCTGTGGAGGTGAACACATGCTTGTCTTTTTTACCTTTTTTTCTCTTTTTGGTGGAGTACATTGCAGAAAGCCAATGGGCGCACACACACACTCTCACACATACTGACACACACACACACAAACGCGCTCACACACATGCACACGCACACGCACACCCACACACACACACACATACACACTCTCTCTCTCACATACTGACACACACACACACATACGTGCTCTCACACATGCACACCCACACTCTCTCTCTCACGTACTGACACACACACACAAACGCGCTCACACATGCACACGCACATGCACATGCACACACGCACACACACGCACACACACGAACACACACGCACACACACACGTGATTGGCCAATGAAAATGAGGAGAAAAGAAAGAGAAATCTGAGTTGAAGATGAATATCAAGTACAAATCAAATTCATTTATTTTTATTTAAATTTGTTGTGTGGACCGGGTTTAGAAAAAAAGCTGATTTTTGGGGTTTCATACTTGCCTCCTTTTCCGTCATTTCCCTGTTTCTGTACAGCGTCTCTGTGACGGTGTCTCTGTAAAAAAAAATTAAAAATTAAAAATTTCGCCGTAAAAATAAAGTTGGATTGAACTTCTGCTGAACGTCAGTCCGGGCCGCCTGAGTCTCTGCCCCTTGTTCTGCCACAGATGCCACACACCTGTATAAACTGGGACTTGGCTCACCTAGCACTGAACTCCCAAGCCTTTATCCTGGGCCCTACCGACGCCACATCAAACAGTAAAAATCCTCAAAGCCGTTTTTTTATACTTAACGCGCCACGCCCTTAATCCCACACTCGCATCTTCTGTGGCTCTGAGCACCACGTGCAGGTCTATGTGCATCTTCTGTGGCACTGAGCACCACGTGCAGGCCTATGTGCATCTTCTGTGGCACTGAACACCACGTGCAGGTTTATGTGCATCTTCTGTGGCACTGAACACCACGTGCAGGTCTGTGTGCATCTTCTGTGGCTCTGAGCACCACGTGCAGGTGTATGTGCATCTTCTGTGGCTCTGAGCACCACGTGCAGGCCTATGTGCATCTTCTGTGGCTCTGAGCACCACGTGCAGGTGTATGTGCTCAACGCGGCGAGTTGCGACGGCTTGGCGTCGTCTCTGTCCCTCGCCCGGACGTTTGTGTGGGCATGTAATTATTTTAACAGGGTTCCCTGTCTCTCGATTCAGTGAGCTTTATTGGTGTGAAATGCATATAGAACGTATTTCCAAAGCAAGCAGGAAAGATGCAAGAAATAAGGTGTGTAACAGTGGAAGTAAAACATGAACAGTAGTTAATACTTCTGTAATTATATTATTGGAGTTCAGATATAATTAAGTTAAATAGTGAAAGTGTAAACTCTCTCTCCCTCCCTCCCTTTCTCCTGCCCTCCCCCTCTCTCTCCCTCTCTCTCTCTCTCTCTGTGTCCTTCCCTCTCTCCCTCCCCCCCCCCCCAGGTTGTCTTTCTACTCTGGCCACTCCTCCTTTGGGATGTACTGCATGCTGTTCCTGGCGGTGAGTGCCCGTGATGACCGAGCCTGTGAAAAACCTCGCTTGTTGTTGCCGTGGCTACTGCATCGTCATGACGAAGTTCCCCTCGCACGGATGCAGCAGGCAGCGGTGCAAATTGGTGACCAGTGTAGAGGGGGGTTGGACAGCAAGCCAAGGGAGAGGCATAACTCAGATACCCCAAAAAAAACCCAGATCACCCCGATTCTGTGGTCTGTAGCACTGTTTCACCCAACCCTGGTCCAGTAGAGCCAGAGGGACTGCAGGTTTTCATTGTGACTCAGCACTTAATTCTATCAATTAACCCTTTGAAGAGCAGGTCTTTTGGAATGTTTTTCAAAGTTCTAAAGCCGCGTTTCCACCAAAATTACCCGGAACTTTCAGTCCCAGGAACTACTTTACCAGGAACTAAAATGTTCCTGCAGCCAATGGTTGTCTGCGTTTCCACCGGGGTCTAAAGTACCGCGAAGATTAGGCAAATTAGCCCACTGACGTTGTCGTAGGTCCATCTGTCATATAACCGGGACAGCCCGGAGGGGTTTATTTCACTTATATACAACGGGTTACCAACAATGACTATATATGGTTACTTTTGTATTTATTGATTTTCATATATCCTCTCAAACACATTCATTATGTTTTTATGCGAACATTCGCTTTCATGTCTTGACATCCGAAGCGACAGAATGCATTCACATTTATATGTATAACTGGTAACAACAGCAGAAAACATGCACACGTTGTAAACAATTTGCTGTTTGATTACTTTCTCGTCGTCAATTCCATATAGGCTAATGGCAAAATGACAAGAATAGAACGAAAACTCGGACTTGCGTGAAAATGTAAATTAGTAGTGGTACAGCCACTGTTTGCTTTCCTTCGAAGTTACTGCTAGCCGAGCAGCGAAGTGTGCCCTCCAGATGCGAACTATGCACCATAAATTAGTCCATAGTCTTCCTGGTCTTTTCGTGGAATTGAAAAATGGCAGTAAAATTGAGTAAAATTACGGCAGTCTGAAAAAGCTAAAGGGAAGATTACTAGAATTAACCTGTTATTTTACCCGGACAAAAAGTGCGGAAGGCGATTTCCAGTTTGCTTGTACTGTATCACCAATGTTAATTACGCGGAACTACCGCATACCTCACATAACTGTATCAAACGTTTTGAGTCAATTACAACGGGCTAACAAAGAAAATCCGGAAGAAAATATTCAGCAACCGAATTAATCCGTTTGAATGTTTTGGTAGCCTACGTAATATGCTGTCCCAGCACGAATGCTTAGCATTTTATAAAACGAATACTAAAGCAAGAAAAGAACAGAAGAGCACACGTTATAATTCCAAGACGTTGACAGGCTATAACCAAAAGTAGGCTACTGCGCCGCATAACATACAAGTTTGATTTGAAGTTATTATGAAAATAAATTGGTTTGCCGCTGCATATTTTCAAACATGGCGGGTAATGGCGGAAAATAAATACAACACAAATGTTGCGAGTACTCGACCAATCAGAAATGTTCAGCGCTGCAAGCGCCACCCAAAAGGTTCCTGTACTTTCGGAAAGTACTACCCCTCGAGCAGGAACGTTTTGGGGGGTAAAACAAAGCCCCCAGAACTAAATTTAGACCCTAGTTCCTGCGGTGGAAACGCACTGAGTTCCTCAAAAGGTTCCTAGTTCCGGGGTATAGTTCCTGCGGTGGAAACGCGGCTTAAGTCAGTGTTGTGGAACTCCTTTCAGTCACCAGCAGTGATTGTTACATCAGCATCAGAATGTTCAGTTGGTTGCTGGTTGTTGATTGGTTGAACGTGAGCACCGGCAGACCCTGCAGGACCAGGATTGGAGGAGTCCTGCTGTCCTGCTGTTGCAGCTTCTGCTGGGTTTTCTGCGTCGCCACAGTCCTGTGTGCCGGTGAAATGTGGAATTATGCATTTCAATCTGAGACTGAAGGGGGATGATCTCAAAGTGGATCAGTACAGGAGGGCTGTTTGTACAGAGACTGAAGTCCCCCAGGACTCACACTGTACTGGACCCCCCCCCAGGGAAAACACGCTGGCGCAGCAGCCTGAAGTTCAGCTCCATTTGGCTCCATAAGGGGGCCTCTGACCTGTTCACATGGTCTATATCTGTGCACAGAAGTGCCATTGAGAGAGGTGGCGGGGGGGGGGGGGGGGGGGTTGAGTTGGCATTTTCATCCATGTATGTGCATATGCATTTGTGTGTACGGGCACGTGTGAGTGTGTGTGTGTGTGTGTGTTTGTGCGTGTGTGTGTGAGTTTGCAGGCGTGCACATAAGCATGACTGTGTGCATGCACAATTAGCATCTAATTTAGCATCTTCCACATGTTCCAGTCAATCCATCGGCTGCCAGTGGTGTTTGCGTACCTGTGGTCTGTCCGGGCAGCATGGCCGTATGCCTGTGTGTGGTGTTGGGTTATTTACAGGGTAAAAATGACGCAGGGATTTGAGTTACACAGAGTGAGTTCTGTTTTCTTGGGCTGTGACGGCCCCGTCAGAAAGACTCATTCTTGCCACTGAGTTCTTGTTGTATTCGAGCGTGCTCCTCCTGCACACTGACTGCGCAGCTCAGCTGCGTGCGGTAGCCGGCAGACAGACCTGCAGAAGACGCAGGTTTACAGTCTTTACAGAAGATGTAATAATGAAGGGCGGGTCACCATAGCATATTTACCTGCGTTATTGAACTTCTTTTTTTTTTGTTTGTTTGGGCTTGTGTGTATTTGCGTGTGTGTGTGTGTGTGTGTATTTGTGTGTGCGTGCCTGCTGGTGTGTGTGTGCGTGTGTGTGCGTGCGTGCGTGTGTGTGTAAGAAAGACGCGTAAGGCTGCAATAACTATTAAAGGTACCACTAAAGTGTACAGGTATGATGACAGACATCCCCCCCACCCCACCCCGCTCCGCCCCGCCCCGCTCTCTCTCTCTCTCTCTCTCTCCGCAGCTCTACGTCCACGCCAGGATGGCGGGGAAATGGGCGCGGCTCCTGAGACCCACAATCCAGTTCTTCCTGGTGGCGTTCGCCGTGTACGTGGGGTACACCCGCGTCTCCGACTACAAGCACCACTGGAGCGACGTCCTGGTGGGCCTCCTGCAGGGGGCGCTCATCGCCGTCCTCAATGTGAGTGACTTTTATTAACCCCTTAATTCTTATAAGCCATTTATTACCAATTAATTAACTCTTATCTGTTTTATTTGTTGTTTATAAACCCTTTTTAGCCATTATCAACTCTGTTGACTGTTTATTAACCCATTATTAAGCCTTTATTGAAGCGTGTTAGCTTTATTAGTTGTTTATAAGCACTTTTTTAACCATTTATTTTTATTAACCCATAAGGTTTGTTAGAAATGCATTGCACCCCATAGTTGATGCTGTGTTATTAGATGATCTGGAGAGGCAGAGCTTGCAGCTGTCATCCTCCTCACCTGTGCCCGACCCCCCCTCCCCCCCCCAGGTGCGCTACGTGTCAGACTTCTTCAAGGAGCGGCCCCCCCACTGCCCCTGCCCCTGCCCGTCCACAGCTGAGACGGTGGCCCTGGATGGCCAAACCTTGGAGCGCAAGCCCAACGTGCAGATTGCGGACAGCGAGCGCCACAACCATTTCAGCTACCCCCCGGGGCCCGTGTGAGGCCCCCCCCCCTGCCGCAGAGGGACTGTACCTCTGAAACCCCGCCCAAGACCACGCCCCGCCCCTTCACCCCACCCCTTCGCCTTTGCCCCGCCCCTTCCTCCCCACCCGCAGCGAACCACTTCGAGGAACAAACCACTGGACTGACGGAGAGACTCCGCCCCCTTTTACGTCTCTCTAAAAGACACGCGACTGCCATGTCTGACGCAGACGCCTTCCCAAAAAAACAGGACTTTACCTGTGTGTGTGTGTGTGTGTGTGTGTGCGCGTGCGTGCGTGTGTGTGCGTGGTGCGTGTGTGCGTGTTGGCGTGTGTGTGTGTGTGGTGTGTGCGTGTGTGGTGGTGTGGTGTGTGTGTGTGTGTGTGTGTGTGTGTGCATGTGTGTGTGTGTGTATGCGTGTGTGTGTGCGTGTGTGTGTGTGTGGGGCCACTGCATTATCTCTATAATCAAAGCATCCATATTGTTGTTGGTTTCAGCATTTATATTCTTATTTTTATTAAGCCTTTTGAAATGATTGTTGTGTTATTTTTTGTTTTTTTGGCTCTGTGGGAGGGGCCCGGGAAAGCACTAAAGAGAGGCTGATTAGTAGTGGGTTAATAGTGTGGTAGTAGTGCGTTAGTAGTGTGGTAGTGTTAGTAGTGTATGAACAGGGGGAAAGATCGCACACATGCACGCACAGACAGACAGACACACATGCACGCGCGCACACACACACACACACACACACACGCACACACGGACAGACAGACACACATGCGCACACACAGACACACACACACACACCCGAACAGACACACACACCCATACACACACACATACTGACAGTCATGCATGTACACACACACACACATACACACACATGGACAGTCACGCACGTATACACAGACACAGACACACACACACACACACGCTCCCTCAAAGTTCAGCGTCTGCTGGGCCCTCCCACTGTTTTGACTGGTGTCTCCTGATTGGACGAAGAGGCTGAGCTCTTTGGCCTTGCTTCCGGGCCCCATGGGCAGGTGGGCTGAGGTAACTGAACGTGTTTCTTTGTTGTTTCGGGTGCTTCTGTCACCCGGGGCTCAGAGTGCTCCCTTTTTGAGGGGCACAGGTAGTTCCATCTTAACCTGCCCTTTACCCTTTGACCTTTACCCTTTACTGCACCTTAACTTTGGCATTTTTTTTATTTTATTAATCTCCACATAATATTATTTAATACTTTTACCAGGTCCTTCAGGTGGACTGCATAACTTAACTAGTCATGCCAATATTTACTTTTTTTTCCCCCACTTTCAGTTAAAAAAATGTTTTCTCTTGCTAGGTTGTGTTTTTAAAAAAACTTTTTTTACAGAATTAAAATACCACTATATAGCGCGCGGTCACATTCTCATGTGCAGACCCGAGCTCTTCCTTCTTTTTGGTTAATCGTAAAAGACGAGCCATGCTGTGGGGGAGGAGGTGGTGATACCACAACCGTCGATTCTGCAGGGCGCAGACGAGCATGCGCTCTCCTCTGAAGTGTGTGACTTGCACCGCTGCTGGTTAGCATGCTGCAGTATGCTAGCTCGCCACAATACGTTAGCCTGCTGCAGTATACTAGCATGCCACAGTACACTAGCATTACACAGTACGTTAGCCCGCTACAGTACACTAGCATGCCACAGTACGTTAGCCCGCTGCAGTACACTAGCATGCCACAGTACGTTAGCCCGCTGCAGTACACTAGCATGCCACAGTACGTTAGCCCGCTGCAGTACACTAGCATGCCACAGTACGTTAGCCCGCTGCAGTACACTAGCCCACCGCCGTACGTTAGCGCGCTGCCGCAGTACGCTAGCCTGCCACAGTACTCTGGCATGAGACAGTACGCTAGTCTGCCACAGTACGCTAGCGCGCCGCAGTACGCTAGCCGGGCTCGTGCAGACTGGAGCGCGAGGAGGACACTTTTTGCGCAGCCCAAGAGGAGAATCCGCGGGCGCCCGGTTGACCAGCCGCGGTCGTTGTTGTGCGATGAGGCTCTTTCATCTCTGCCGACTGGAATCCGCCCATCCTTGGGTGAGGCTAGAGCTGCTTAACCACGCGGCTGCTGGAAAGATGATTGGTCAGCGATCATCACTGTATTCGGCTGATTGCGGGGAATTATTTCACATTTATCCACGCTGTCTCACGCCCCCCCCCCCCCCGCCACTGGCTGTTGCGAGACGTGCAAAAATATGCCTGCTCTGTGTAAAAAATAATTTTTTTTACAATTATTTTTAATGATATTTTTGTTTTTGTTATTATGTTATTATACGTTGTGATTATACTGTATGTGTCGTCTGTGTTTTTTGCACATAGATCATCACACAGAGCCCTGCTGCGTTCAAGAAGCTAATGCCACACAAAAACTTTGGGGTCTATGCAATAGTGAACAAAACAGTCAAGCTCCCCAAGAACAGCAGAGGGTTGGACAGCGGTGCAGCATGGGAAATGTAGTCTGTAGCGCCATATCCTGTAGGCGGTGGGCACAGTGTACTTGGATTTGTGCAGATCCACGCAGGTCTTTATCTGATCTGGATAAGCTTGATGAATGTGATCGGCTTAACTGGATCAATTTCAAGATTGGTGAATCTGCACAGGTGTGACGCAGACACCATCGGGGAGAACATGACCCGTAGCTTTGGACTCCATTTCCCAGCAGCACCTGAGAAACTTGCCACCGTAACAGACTCGCATCAGAATGTTCCCTAGTGTTGGGCATCCTGTGTTAGAACCTGACAACGGCGTTCCCTGAAAGCTGAATATTTACTCCTCGAGAATGCTAACACTGGTGATTTTTTTAGTTTTTTTTTTTTTTTTAACGTCGTTCTTTTTAAAAATATCTTAGGGCTCTGTAATAAACCTTATGCCTTTATGTGTCTTTGTGTTGAGCTTGAAATGGCCAAGTGTGCATTTTTAACAAGCCATTCGCTGTTGTGACATTACTATTAAAGTTTATATGTTGCAAATGAGGTCTTGGGTATCTCTGCTGTGTGCACTGGTGACTGCTGCTCCTCCATGCCGATGCCATTTTATTGGAGGCCCGCTGGATGCTTTTTTTTATAGCAGGGTTTTCAAGAAGACCGGTAATGGACTGCATAATGGATTCCTCAAGAGAAAATATTTCAAGGCCTGACCTCCCCTGTTTCCTGTAAGTGACCACGGCTCCACGGGCTAGTGGTAATAACACTGGTGTATAATTAGTGGTAATTTTGGCTTGTTTTTTAAAATTTATTTTATCACGCCTTGGTTCCCATAGCAGCAAGTTGAGCTGAATAATTAATTTTTTTAAATGATTATCCACTGAACAGCCGGAGATCAATTAGCTAATTAGCTAAGTAAAGTGATCATTTAAAAAACCGGACCACGTGCATATACACACACTGTCACACATATACAGTACACAGACACATGCACGCACACACACACACAGACACACACACACACAGACCGAGACAGTCTGACTGGCTGGCTGGCTGGCTGACAGACTCATGCACACACCCACATATATATACGCTCATACATAGAAACACACTCAAACACACACACACATACTATACAGACATCCTGCTATGTAATGTACTGTTTGTGTCTGTGCCAGTATTTCTAATAAAACAGCAATCTGAATAAAGACCTGCACTCTTCTCGTCTGCTTCCTCTTCCTCCCCCTCACCCCCCCCGAAAGGCTGAACCGTGCGGCTAAACACCCTGGAGCCCGGAGGCTGTACTGCCCCACCCCCCCCACCCCTGTCGGTGTTGGATTGCACCAAGGATTCCATTTCTGAAGAAGCCCTTTGTTGCCCACACTTCCGGAGAAGTTCCCCTCCGAGACCTGAAGTTCCCAAATTACCGGATCGCACCGCCATGATGAAGCCCAGCTCCTGGCTTTTTAATTTCTCGGACTTGAGGGTGAGGTTGGGCTACACGGATTCAGTGGCTACTCCGCTCAAGCCTGTGTCACTGACCTTCGGTGGAGATGATTGGTGTTCATTGACAGCGATTGACTTCTTTGACAGCTGGATTTTTTTATGAGCCACCAGGAAGCCCACTGTCATCGAGGGGAATGCTGACATCCTTAAACCTCCAATATTGGGTGTTTTGTTTTTGTTTTTGTTTTCTTTTGTTTATAGAAAGGACATGTTTTGGTGACACTAATCCCTTCAAGAATCCTGACGTGAATTTTTAAAAATATGAATATAAATTTTAAGCCTTGTTTATTTTACATTTACAGATTTTTTTAAGCACCTGGGTGCTCAACAGAGGGTCCTCAGAAGTACTGTAGGGGGTCCCTGGCCAGACTTGATATGCATCGACGATACACAGATTAGGGAAAATATTTCATAATATAACATTTTTATTAAAAAATGATATATAACCCTTTGGCATTGGCATGGTTCCCTGGCCCTCAGAAAAGGCTGATGACCCCTGGTTTAGCAGACACTCTTGTTCAGAAGTGACTTGCATCTTGTTGAAAAGTGTGCACCTGTGTGTTAGACAGGCGGGTGTGGTTGTGAAAGCGGACTGTGGCAAACACGCCTGCCACAGGCCACCGAAGTGGCTTTCCTAGGGGCCCTCCAGCACAGAGACACAGGGGGGATGGCAGATTTAACCTGTGCGCACTGATTACCTCACTACGCACATGTGCAGCCACCCCTGTTCCTGGGTCCAATTAGCCTGGCCAATTATCTAATTAATAACCAATTATCTAACTAGCCAGGTCTAATTAGCTTGAACCAGGGCAGGTGTGGCTGCTTAAACCAGCCATCCCCACACCACACGGACCATCTGTAAACCGGAATTGGCTTTTCCCTCCGGATCCTTTTTCCGATTTCCATCCTCCTCCTCCTCCTCCTCTGCCTTACTCCCACTTATGTGCTGGTATCCACGATTCCAAGATTTCGGGAGAGAAAAACACCCATGTGATGTTTCCCACCTATTTCCAGAAGAACAGGATGTGCAGTTCTCCCCCATCCCCCCCAGCACATTGCAGCAGGGTGTGTGTGTGTGGGGGGGTGGGCTGGGGGGGGCAGGAGAGTTGGGGGGGGACTATGAGGTGTGTGTCTTGACTCCTCTCTGTTATCTTTGTAGTGGGCACCGCCTTGGCCCAGACCACTTCCGTATCTTACATTTTCTCCATGTCGCCCATTCGTGTGGAAGGATGTGTGTTGCGGCAGACGAAGCTAAGTGGGGGGGGTGGTTTTTTCTTCCAAAGGTGCAATTTCTCTGCCCAGTGTAGCATAATGGTTAGAGAACCGGACATGTTCCTGAAAGGTTGCGGGTTTGAATCCTTGGTGGGGCTCTGTGGACATACAATCGGTACACGGTGCTTCACCAAAATTGCTTCAGGAAATGGCCAGCGGTGTAAATGCATTGCATGTTAAAAGTGTAACCTGTGTAGGTTTGCTCAGGATTCAAAGCATCCTGTGTGCCAGTCTTGGACGGAGTGTAGCACAGTGGGTAAGGAACTGGGCTTGTAACCGAAAGGTCGCAAGTTCGATTCCCGGGTAGGACACGGCCGTTGTACCCTTGAGCAAGGTGCTTAACCGAAATTTCTTCAGTATATATCCAGCTGTATAAATGGATACAATGTAAAAAAAAAATGCTATGTAAAAGTTGTGTAAGTCGCTCTGGATAAGAGCGTCTGCTAAATGCCTGTAATGTAATGTCTTGACTCGGCACGTCATCTTGCCCTGGTGAAGTTGCGCTCCCGTTTTATCGGTCAAGGATTACTGTCTGTCGTTGCTCCTTTTTAAAATGTTATTAGTTATTTTGTGTTTTACGTGGTCTGTTTGTATAATGTGATACAGTTGTTTCTTTAAAATGTCACAAAAGATATTACAAGGGCAGGTCAGTTCAAGCAAAATTATAAATAAAACCGATTTGAATGATTTCGCACAAATAGTTAAATCGCTTCTTTTTTTTAAGCCAGCTACCCATAAATTTAATCAAAAGTGTTACATATTGGTTGTTCTTAATTAAGCATTTTTGTTTAATTAAGAACAACCAGTATCTTTCCATTTTAACAAAAGAGGGATGCCGAACAATGTTAAGTTTTTGGCATTTTGAAATACGTCCGTCTTGATTGCCAGTCGTTCCCGTCCAAAAATCACACGGCGCCTGTTTTTATCCCAAAAAGTTCAACATGAAATAAGGTGTTTATAATGGAACAGGATATGCTTTGGCTTCCAAGCGTGTTCTGAACATCAAGAATGTGGAGAAAAGGCCTGTGGTCCTACATTAGTGCCGCTTTGTTCTTTATCTCGCCTCCGCTCTCTTTGAAAAGAGGAAACGTTTTCGCCCGAAAACTTAATCGCCCGGTGGGCCTAGCCCTTCCACGGCGGTTGCTGACTTCAGTCAACTGGGTGTGGGAGCGTTCATAATTTTAGCCACGCAAATAGCCAGATCCCGCCGACGAAACGATCAGATGTGTTTATAAACGACCGGCGTGTGCATTTTCCACTGGCGCTGCACCTACGCAGCAGTAGTAGTAAAAACACGCCCTTGCGTAGGTTTGCTGTGTTTTTTTCCGGAATTTTTCTCCGCAGGTTTTCCTGCGTCCTTCAGTCTGACATTCTCTGGGTGTTTCCCAACCCTTACTGCCGACCGTGCTGTGGATGTAGCGCCTGTGGCAGAGTTCTGGAACGGGAGGCGCATTCCTGTGACGTCATAATGAAGCGGTGACAATAACAAACCGTAATTATTTTTATTATGAAGATAAAAGACTATTGTCAGCCCTGTTTTCCTTTGTACTTGGAGCGTGTGTTGCTGCCCTCTCTTACGCTCAGGCAGACGCCCACGGCGTTTGACGTTTGTTCATTTTCTTCGCTCAAAAGCGCGGCGGCATTCCTCCCTCCCTTTCGAGAAGGCCGGTTTGAAGTTGCACGCCCACGTTGTTCGGAATGTTCAGAAACTCACAAGGCTGCGTCGCGTAACCTGCGGGACCTGCCTCGCATTCGCAAATCAAATACTGCAGGTGCAATTACAATTTTTGCGATCGACCGTGAGTCACACTCTGACTAATAATGAATACTTCTGCACTTACGCCTTCCATTTTGGTGCCAGGCTCGTTCAGCCGGTGATTCAGTTACACGCATTCCTTTTTGTGCGTTCAGGCCCTTTGAATATCACCAAATTTATTATGTCCAGCAGACAGATATGCAGCTTGATGCGTATAAAAATCTCAAAACCACTTCAGTTTGATCAATTCGGGAAATCAATTGAAATTATATGAATGAATTCAAAGAGGTCCACAAATGTCCGGCGAGCATGCGGGATAATTATCACGGATGGTCTTAAAAAAGGAAGAAAGACACAAATTGCAAGATTCCCTGCTATTTTCCGGCATGGCCTCGCATTACCTTGTGCACAGCGATTATCCTGTTCTCGTTCCAGTCGATCACACCTAGCTGGGATCTGTCTGAACTGCTCAGCAACGTCCCACTTGGAATTTGGAATCCTCGCACATTGCTCGGAGGTTCAAATGTTCTGATTGGCTGATGCACTACGGATATTCATGAAGGGACTTGTCAATAAATTTAAAAAATAATGTTAAAAAAAACACCCCTAACTCACACACACCACCAGAAATTAGTGAGAGCATACAAGATGGAAAAAGTTTTTCTTTTCTTTTTTTGTTTGGGCACAAGGCAGTGAGTTTTTAAAAGAATGTATCTTCAAAGGTTACTGTGTAAAGACTGTACGTCCATGTCAAAATAACTGTTGAAATATTAAGAAATGTGAAGTTCTGTAATAGAAAGTAATGAGTCTGCTGGGCGGATCAGTCTAGTCTTTAAACTTTGGACTCCAGGCTGACCGACTGAATCTCGAGTGTCCAGCAGTTTTCAGCACATGGTCTGAACCTTGGTAGTTGACAAACAAAACTTTTTTTAAACTTTTTTTAAAACAAAACTTCTTCTGAATATGTTATGAAAACATCTTGGGGACTGGTCACTTTTTGTAATTTTTTAATCTGAACTGGACCTCAAAGTTTATAGGAAGGAACGTTGACTTCAGAGCGTCTGTGATGTCACTGCTACAGCCTTTGCAGCATTGTGATGTCATCAGAACGCGCTGCTGGTTCCAGAACTCACCCAGATGCCCTGCATCCGCAACATTCCATCTGGAGAGTTTCTGGGCTCTGTATCGAAAATGGTTATCTATTTGGGGTAAGTAGCTGGCGGGACAGGGTGTGTTAGTTGGCAAGGGATTTGTGCGGAGGTAACTGTGAGGCATCGTGTTCTCAGGCTGATTTATAGACTTGACTCTCTCTTGGCTCAAAGTGGTATCATTGCATCGAGAGCACGGCCATGATTTATACCCGATTGCGCAACCATTTTAGTTCAGAACAAATATTTGCATATTTCTTTTTTTTGTGTTGTTGTTGGTGTGTGCGTGAGTGTGTGGGTGCTGCACACAAAATTGTGACACTGAGCAAAATAAATGTTTATATTAGTTACGCAGAAGTACAGTATGGTGGTCAGGAAAGTGGGTTTGTACCTCGAAGATTGTGGGTCCAATTTCCCACAGTGTTCCAGGGCACCCTGGATCAAAAGAACCCGAATTTCTTCAGTAATAAAAAAAAAAACACTGCTCCGGATAAGAGCCTGTGCCAAAAACTGCAGTGTGATGTAAATGCAAAAATGTGATGTAAATGTAACATAAAGACAGACTGCCTCTGCACAGAGGGCAGCTCAGATAAAAGCAGCGGATTTAAAATTGCAGGGCGTCGATGACTTCCGTGCCCCATCCGCGGACTCTGTTATATCTGGACTCACTGTCTGAGGGTGTAGGTTTGACAATCAGCTTTTCTTAACCGCAGCACTTAAAAAGGCAGCCAATAGGCGAGAAGGGTGAAGCCACCGCCCAAGAGAGATCCACCTAAATACCATAAAAAGCCACAAAAAAGACATCACATGTGTTATTTATATAGGCTACATGACCAAAAGCACCGCGACACCCTTTGGCCTGGGGCTGTTTTTCATGGTTTGGGCTAGGCCCACTCAGTTCCTATAAAGGCAAATCTTAATGCTACAGCTTACAGCCACATTCTAGATGAAGTGCTGGGGAAGTCCCTTTCCTGCTTCAGCGTGACAGTGCCCACGGGCACACGCAGCGAGGTCCATGCAGAAAGGGTTGCCGAGAACGTTATGGAAGAACTTGACTTGAAATGACCTGGCCTCAACCCCATCCAACACGTTTTGGATCAATTGGAAGTGCAACTGCGAGCCAGGCCTAATCGTCCAATCAGCGCATGACCTCACTAATGGTCTTTCTGGCTGAATGGAAGCAAATCGCTGCAGCAATGCTCCAACATCTAGTATAAAGCCTTCCCAGTAGAACCGAGGTTTGAGGTTGTTATAGCAGCAAAGGGTGGACTGACTCTATATTAATGCTCATAATTTTGGATGAGATGTTGGATGTAAGTGGTCCACATACTTTCATACTTTTTTCAGAACTTGAATTGTACTTGAATTTCACCTCACAAAGTATGCAGTAAATCACCTGTGTGAAGCTTAAAGTTTTGTTTTTTTTTTTTTGGATTCCAAGAGTCTTTCAAAACTTTTCCTCTCTTCGGGCAATTAAAGTTCCTTTTTGCGCAAACTGGAAAAAAAAAAAAAAGGTTTAATTTCGGCCAAAGTATTTTGCATGCCCCGATCTCAGTTCCTGCAAGGCTTCAAGTGAAGGGTTAGAGGGGGGTCATTGTGGAAAATCATTAAGAATAGGCCTTGTACTGAAGCACCCATTCTCTGCAGTAATGACACCTTCTACAATGCTGGGAATAACAGCCATGCCCGTGTGTGGTGTGTTGCGTGTACTGTGTGGTCATGTATGTGTGTGTGTGTGTGTGTGTGTGCATGTGTACGTGTGTATGTGTGTGTGTGTGTGTGTATATATATGTGCGTGCATGTGTACGTGTGTGTGTTGGGGGGGAGGGGTGGGCAGGGGAGGGGGGGAGGGGAGGGGTGGGGTGGGGTGGCTTTGCTCCGCTTTGATTGTCCAACGTGGACACGAAACACCGCCAGGGGATTCCACACAAACCTTTGTACTCCAGGGCTGGTACTGCAGCGCCCGAGAGGCACCACAGAAGAAGACCAGCGCCTCCTCCTCCATGTATTCTATGGGACGGATGCAGCCGCTGCAGTCCTCCAGCGATCTAACGCAGAGGTTGTGCTGCCTGCCACTCAGCTCACACCCAGCACTCCCTCTCGCTCCTGTCATCCTCTCTCCATTTCCGTTTGTAAATGGTAAATGGACTGCATTTATAGAGCGCTTTTATCCAAAGCGCTTCACAAGCCCCATGGTTATCAACTTGCGCAGCATCTGGTGTTTTCCAATTGATTGAAAACAATGTTTGCAGGGGGCACCCAGATTTGAACTGAGGACCTCTTGATCTGCAGTCAAATGCTCTACCACTGAGCTATACCCCCTCGCCTTGCCATTGCCATTTCTGGAATCAACCAGATTAAGCCCCTCAGGTCCGGGGGGGGGGGGGGGCGGGGGTTTGGGCCCATGATAGGACCTCACACTGGGGCCCACCACCCCAGAAAACATCACCCCAGATGTTGTGGTCAACACCCACACAGGCCACTGTTGTGCTGTCTGCACCTATTAAAAAGCACACACGAACTGGCAAAAGCTTCATTGTAAGCCATTATTCCAAAATGGAAACTGACTGTTGGGGCTTTTAAAAAATGTCACTCTGAATCGCATTACTAATACGTTTACTGTCAGCACTGGCATTTTACAACAACAACAAATAAAAACGCAAAAAACTACCGTTGCCAATTACGACCTCTTCTGGATTCAAATATGGCAGAAACACGTACTGTCTGCCCCTTTGGCAACGTCCGATGACACTGTGCGGAAAATATGAAACTATAAATATAGCTGCCTGTAATGGTGTTGCATTCATCATAACTTTTTGGCAGTTACTTAACGGTTGGACCGCTGAAGGCCAAGTACAATTAAAAGTGGAGCGCGCGACTTTCGTTCCTAATTAAAGCCCTTCTCAACGACAGCTGCTACCGAGTGGGTGGACCGAGTGAAACTCTCAACGGACGAATTCTAGACTAGTGATCTTTGCTCGCCATTAACGGTAAGTTCAACACGGCTCTTGGATTTCTTTATGTTTGCGTTATTATTCTGAAATAAGGCCAAGAAAATGCCAATTAAAACACTGAAATAAATCATTTTAATGAAAGCGACGACATACGAGCATTGGCAACCTTTGCAGTATAACTTTTTTTTTTTAAAGCTGATTAACTGCCAATATATTCCCAACATTTCCGAGTAATTTTAACTTCCTTGCTGTGTCGTACTGCCGTCTGCTGGAGAAAGTGGGGCGGTGCAAAAGAGGTACGAGAGAACGCTTCATTTTCTTTTTTTAGAATCTGAATCTTTTTGGTGCCCACGTAATGCATGTATACATGCCCTGTTTTGGGGAACCCTCATTGATGTCTGACCTAGTTTTTTTTATTATTAAGGCAACGGCTAAAAACGCAAGAACTGCCACCGAATCTCAGCAGAACACATTTGGAGTCAGGTTTCTACTTGTTGCACCAACTGAACTTGTTTTCGCTCTCCTTAGCCGAACTACAGGTAAACTCTATCTCGGAGACTCAGCGACTACACGTTTCAGGGCCACAAACGCTTAAAACTGAAGGTTCTACCGAGATTTGAACTCGGATCGCTGGATTCAAAGTCCAGAGTGCTAACCATTACACCATAGAACCGCAGCTACGTACCTGTGCAGGAATTTTGGAATGTGAAAACACGATTCCCCCTTTTAAAAAGTGTGTTGCTATCATACTTAGGGACTTCAGCACTGGAAAATTCACTTTTTAATAGTGACTTACGACATTTCACTAATCTTGTTTTTGAGAGCTACGGCAGGAGGGAGTTGTCTACCGAGCCCCTGTCCCAAAAGAGGGCTTATAAGACCACTATTGTCTCTGTTTTTGCTGAAGAACACGTTATTTTTGTGTCCTTGAGCAAAATACTTCCCTTTGTTTCGGTAAATAAAACGGTAGGTGTCTTGACTGACTCGGTGACATACAAGAAAACACAGCTTCTAATTCTCCCTGGAAAATGTTCTGCCGAAACAAATAATTGTCGAGGTAACCGACGCCTGGCGGATCCGCACTTTCCAGGATGACCACACGGTGGCAGGCCGAGTCCACAGTGACGCACGGCTCCTTGATAGATCACGGACTGACTACATCTGATCTGATCAGGGAATCATTCTGAGCAGGATGACCTCTGGTTGTGTTGTGATAATTCTGCATGCGTGTGTATTTGAGTGTGTGTGTTTGCATGCGCGTGTGTGTGTATTTGAGTGTGTGTGTTTGCATGTGTGTGTGTGTTTTTGAGTGTGTGTATGTGTGTGTGTGTGTGTTTGAGTGTGTGTGTTTGCATGCATGTGTTTGTGTGTATTTGAGTGTGTGTGTTTGAGTGTGTGTGTGTGTGGAGTTCTCTGGCAGTTCTTTCCCCCCCTCCCCCCGCCACCAGCAAGTTTTTTCATTCTTTAAATATTGATTTCTCTTTTATTTACACCTCATTTTTTCCAGAGTTCTTCTTTTAATAATACTTTTTTTAAAAAACTCTGTGGTGACTGGTGTTTTTTTTTTCCCCCCCGCTGTCGGCTGCATTCTTCCGTGTCAGCGAGCAAGGGGGGGTGGGGGGGGTGGCGTTGGGGCGGGTGTGGGTGTAACTTCGATGCACTTTTCTATGCTTTTTAAAATGCCAGAAAAGCTTCTCTTCTCTCTCTCTCTTTTTTTTTTTTTGGTTTGATTGACAGCTGGAGGTCACTCCTTGTCAGACGGGCTCCGGTGTGCTCGTACACACTCGCTACAGGGTTTCCCGTCTCGCTCTGCAGGGAGCTGTGCATGAAAGGAACGCCTCTTCTTGCCTCTCCACTTCTCTCCTCTCCTCTCCTCTCCTCTCCTCTCCCCTCCTCTCCTCTTCTCTTCTCTCCTCTCCCCTCCTCTCCTCTTCTCTTCTCTCCTCTCTCTTCTCTTCTCTTCTCTTCTCTTCTCTTCTCTCCTCTCCTCTCCTCTCCTCTTCTCTCTCTCCTCCCCTCCTCTCTCTTCTCTCTTCTCTTCCCTCTTCCTCTCCTCTCTCTCTCTCTCTCCCTCTTCTCTTCTCTCCTCTCCCCTCCTCTCCTCTTCTCTTCTCTCCTCTTTCCTCTCTTCTCGTGCAGAAGCACCAGGGACTTGTACAGTGTCTTACTGGCGATTAAAGCTGCAAACAGTGGAGCTACAAGCGAACCACTTTGGCCTCGTAAATGCGGATATAAAATATGGAAATGAGGACGTTGACGGATTTGTTGGCCGTCCTAAAATATGTATACGCCATTGTTCGAATTTTTGTGACAGGAAATTTTTTTTCTGTGTGTGTGTGTGTCCACACTCCATCTTCCCTACCACCTGATTCTCCTTTCTTGTCCTGCTGGATTCTTTTTGGCAGTCTTCATTGGCCTGGAGTGAACATTAGTTCACCTTATTCACAGCTCTTAGTGTCCTTTGTGATTGCCAGATTTTGCTCCTAATGCAGTTCTGTGAGTTGTGATTATAGGAGAGAGAGGGTGGGAGAGAGAGAGAGAGGGATAGAGAGAGAGAGAGAGAGAGAGAGAGAGAGAGAGAGAGAGAGAGAGAGAGAGAGAGAGAGAGAGAGAGAGAGAGAGAGAAGGACTCAGCAGGCAGTAAAAGCCTTTATACCGTTGCCAGGCTTGGACAATGACTCAGTGGGCATGTACCTTGTGCCAGTTTGTGTGTGTGTGCGTGCGTGCATGTGTGTGAGTGTGTGTGAGTGTGTGTATGTGTGTGTATGTGCTGGGGGGGGGCTCTGTGTGTCCTTGGGACTGGTCTTGGGGGAGGGGGGGCGGGGTTAGTGTGTTAATCTCTGGATAGTAGCCAGGTGATTAGGTGAAATCTTTCTTCCATGTGATAGGTGGAGACAAGGCCAGGGTGGATGTTGTGATAGGTGGAGACCGGGCGGGGGTGGATGTGGTGATGTCACTGGGTGATGTCATTTCCTGTTGGATTGAGCCTGAGAGAAGCAGCCCCCGGGGGGGGGGCCTCCCCAATGTCACATTGTTCACCCTCCCCACTATCCTTCCCATTAATAGCACAAAGGCTGCGGGTTTGATTCTTCCCAGAAGGCACTGCTGTCATTCCCTTACTCAAGGCAACTGTCTCGGTAACTATCCGGCTGTATAACTGTACGTACGCTAAAATTTTTTTTTTTTTTAAAGTCATCAGTGTAACCTGCTCCGGATGAGAATGCCTCCTAAATGCCAAACCGTCCTCTCCTCCACCGTCTCTGTCCCACCCCAAAAAAAGTGGGCGGGGCCAGACCCCCTTCCCTCAGCCGGCTTTACATAGAAGCCTAATTTTTCTCAATGGGGACTCACCCCAGCAACAGCACTTACGGGGCCTTCTGGGTAATCAGTATAACTGATAACTGCTGTCACGGCAACAGTGCTCACTCTTCGCTTTCTCTCTCCTTCAATCCCCCCTTTTCCCCCTCTCTCTCTCTCTTTCCCTTATGATCTCTTTCACCCTCTTCCCTTCCCTGTTTTCTCATTTCTTCTCTTTAAAAAAACGAATTGCTCTATCTCTGGCTCTCCCATCTTCTCTCCTCCTCCTCTTTCACCACTCATCTTTCCCTGTTCTCTCTCTCTCTCTCTCTCTCTCTCTCTCAACCCTGTTGGCACCTGTGTGAAAATCAGCCTTTTTTTACACCTTTTCCCTGGGCCCAGTGAAAATGGGCCTGTCAAATTCAAATTCAAATTTAAATTCATCTTCAAATTCAAATGGCAATTATTGGCACGGGAAGAGAAATATTACATTACAAGCCAAAGCACATGCAAATGTACAAATGTAACTGACAATCAAAAAAAGGGAATAACCTTACGGAACATATTGATATGATGAAGTAACCCAGTAATTGAGTAATGATTAAACGGAGAAAAAAGAAAAGAAAAGATGCCTTTATGATAAACGTAGAGTCCCTCGCTGGGCCTCATTTTGTGGCACGAGGTCACGTTGCCCTGCCAACGCTACGCAGTTTCACTTGTCTCTTAACAGGAAGGGGGAGCTGTTACCTGTCTGGAAGGTTTTTGAAAGTCAGGGCAAACTGTCAAATTGTCTGTAGCTGGGATATGTATAAATGGAAGTGGGAACATGATCCTCCATTTTCCCTCTGCCTGAAGGGGCAGCCAGGGGGCTCAGAAATATTTAGACACATGAAGGTTTAGAGGATGATGATGACGATGATGGTGATGATGATGATTATTATCCGTCCGGGACGATGATCCGTTGTTCTCAAAAGTGAGTGCCCCTGCACCTGACTCACACACACACACACACACACACACACACAGACACTCACACAAACACACTTGTACACACACACAGACTCATGCACACAAACACACGCGCACACACACACACGCACACACATTATGACCTCCAGATATAATTTGGGACACTTTGTCCCTGTGGTTTTCTTTCCTGTGGAACCTCTTTGGGGCCTGATCACTCAAAGTACAACAGAAAAGCAAGTCCAAATAAGACACACAATCGAGTGTGCACAAGTGCTTTGTTCCTCCGTTAAAATAGAACTTGAGTGTGTATAGGAGGGTTCTCTCTCTCTCTCTCCCTCTTTTTTTCAGATCACTATTAAGGTTCAACCCTGCCCCCTTGTTTGTGAAATACCCACACCACATACAGTTCTCCCCTCCGTGGGCACGTGCATCACATGGTTGCCCGGACCGGAGGGAAACAGAGAGACATGGAGGCTTTCCCGCGTGCGTCCCTTTGGTGCTGATTTTGAGGTGCTTTGACGCTGCGCGTTCTGGTAAGAGTCGGAGCCCTAATTCGGTTAGTCTGTTTGCTTCCAGCGGTTTCTGCGCGTGCTTGATTCCAACCCGAGACATTATTTTTTTCAGCTTTCCCCATTTATCTTGGCCATATCATCGAATGCCCTCGCGAGGAAGCCATGTCTTATTTTTATAGGCTCCCGTAAATAAACGCAAATGGATGAGAGGTGGAAAAAAACGTTTTTTTTTTTTTCGATTAAGATGCCCTGACCTGAAACAATATGTGGATTACATTGAGATAAGACGAGGCTTCACGTGGCATAAAATTCCGTTTATTTGATGACGACATTTGTGTCCTTTCAAGTACCCATCCCACTCCTCCACGGCTAAAAAAGACCAGAAAAATCCACGGTGCAAAGTCTCCATTACCATAATAACAACTGCATCTCCCCATCCGCGCTTCTCGCATGCAAAGAGTTAAATCTCATTCGCAGTCGCTCCCATCTGCTTGATTGACATGCGGAGTACTCCAGAACCGAACGCCGGCCAATCAGAAGACAGAGACCTCACCCCCACGTGGGACTCAGAGCGCTCATTGGTCAGTGCGTCTTGCACTGGATTACAGCCGAGTCGAACCCCACGTGGAGAGTTCAGTCATTCATTGATCAATTCCATGCAGCAACCCCCCCCCTTCCCCCCATCGGCAAATTTACTGGTACATCAAACTGGGAATTCTTAAGAGGGAGTTGTCTGAGAAGACAAGACGTGCAATTGCCAATACACACGAAGATCCACACTCGCAGAACTAGATGCCAGGAAAATAATTTTAAAAATAAATAATTTTTGCAATTCCGTTCATCTTAAATACACAGTGGGACATTTATCATAAATGCATTTAAAAGATACTTCTGCCTCCAATGTGGAACTCTGAATTGCTTTTTCCCCCTTTCACTAAATATAATATCATACCTAATCATTCAACTAGAAATTAAACGAAAAGGCTATCCACTGATTTTAAAATGATCATAAACTAGGTCAGAACAACTAACAAGCAACAGGGCAAGAACTGAACCGGACTGTTTTTACCATTTGGGTTTTTTTTTCAACGTGGATGCCATCTCTAAAGAACTGAACAAAACAACGCCTCGCAAGATAGGAAGAGAGCGTTGAAAGGGAAGAACGAAAGATCAGCAGCCAGCTAGCTAGCCTCCGTCGGATCATTAACGAAAGCAGCGTCTCAGATGAAAAACTAGCCAGTCCATTCTGTCCGACTGAAAACCTGGGGAGTTGGGCTCGGGCAATAGCGGAGGCAGGCGGACAGATAGTTTTCTGAAGAGCAGGACGACGGCCGCGAGACAAAGGGGGTTTGCGGTTTGCTGCTGCGGCTGCATCGAATCTCCCCAGGCCGGTCCTTCCTGAGCTCGTGGTCGCTGCTACACCTTCAGCCTCTGGCGGAATTGGTACGCAGAAAGCAGCGCGTGGAGTAGGAAAACACCGAGTGTTTTTTTCTTTCCCCCCCTGAAAGCCAAGAGATCGGGAGAGATCTCATACCACAGGGGTGTCGCGCGAAGAAAACACCAAAGATTTTGGACTGAGGGCGAAACTGCTGGATGTTTTTTTTTTAGCCTCGGTCTATATGTATATTTTTCTTTTTTCTTTGTGTCGAAAATAACGCGGAACAAAGGGAGACTCGTGAACGGAATGCGCGAGCGGAGAACAAGCTTGCCGTTGCCTGCGAAAGAAGGCCCCGTGCGTGTCTGAAACCAGCAAGAAGAGTCGGCCCCCAGGACTTGTTTGTTACAAACAAATTTAAAAGCAGAATAAAAAAAAAAATAAAATCTTTCAGGTAGTCAAGATGTTCCCTCAGAATCGACAAACGGTAAGTATCCACTAATACTGTGCTATGCAGTTTACATGTAATGATAAATAATATACGTCCAGTTAGTTGTAATGCAGCGGTCTTGCAGTTTGTGATTGTTTTAAACCGTAGAAACGGTGTTTTACGGAGGGCCGCCATTGTCCTTCGAAGTTAGTTTACTTGTGATCATGAGATGCAACTTCTGAAAGGGAGCATAGTTCAGACCTGTGCTCGTTTGCGGTCACACCTAACAGAATGTTTACGGCTAGAAACAAGTAGTACCCTGAAAAAAAATCGTTCTGAGACTGGTTCGACGACGAATTTACATTGCAAGGCGAATGACTGATTGAAAAATTGGGCTTCAATTCGCTGTTTGGAAGAGGGGTCTGCGGGCAAACTAGAATACATCGGTCTTGTTGATATTGCTAATCGAAAGCAAACATAAGATGTACACATGTGCATGTTCTCTAGCTCCCGGAATTGTTTTATTTTTTTTCTTTGTTTTGTTTTGAATTGAATGTGTGTGTGTGTGGAATGAATGAAAACAAGTTTTAATGTAACGTGTATTTTAAAGTACTCATTTAGTAAATAAGGATGCCCTGTGCCGTGTTATGTTTATTTTAAATCCTTACGCAGAGTAGCGCGCGCTCCAAGAATAGACCGGTTATGTAGCTACCCAATTCAAAGCAGGTAAAGTCGGAGTGGTTACATTCCCTGACCCACTGTTTTGACACACTAACCCCATCGTCCAGTACCACGGAGGAAGTGTTCTGTCAGCGGTTCTCTCTCCTAGCCGATTTTCTGTAAATACGGAGATCGCATCTCTCCGCGATTAAGGTCACCTAATCGATAACGATAATCGATGCTTCACCTTCACGAGCCGGTTTATCTTTAAAGAGGGTGGCCATTTCAAATGAATGGAAATAATTATCTGGATTCACACGTGACGTGTGTGTGAGAGAGAGAGAGAGAGTGTGTGTGTGTGTGTTTAATCCCCTGTCTTTTCTAAAGAAGTAAAGTAGACGAAAGTGTTTGTCGCCAGTTAGTATTACCAGATTGCGTTTTCACCTTAATGAACAACATAGCTGTGGTCACGCAGTCTGCGTACAATACAAAGCAAATTCCGCCATCCACAACGATATTAAGGTCGGCCAATATGTAAGAAGATTATTTGCCCTTAATCTTAATCAGGGAAATGGATTGACTTGTCTGAACCGTACCAGACTGGTTGGGTCCACCCAGGAGGTGTTGGCAACTGACTGCGGGCAGTTTTATATGGCTTTTCCGGAAACGGGCTTCTCGCTGCGAGGTTGTTGGGTCAAGTCCCTCGTGACGCACTTGTGTTATGCGGCAGAGGTGAGATTCTACAGGGAGGAGGGGGGCGGGGGGTCATGGGCATTAAACCCATGGGGGCCCCTTCTCATCAACTTCCACTGTCATCATGTGACCCAGAACTCCTTAAACTCACGCCTCGGCAGGGGGGTGGGGGAGACTCCCCCTAATGCTTGGGACCCCAAGCCCGTTCGTAACCTCTGGTTGTTGGTCTAGGTTCTCGACTTGAACGGTTTCAGCAAAACACCCTGCCCTGTTCCTGGAACGGGACGATCGCAGGTCAAAGGTCGATGGGTGCTCCCCAGTTACGTAAACGCTTGTCTCAGAGCGGCTGGAATTTCGCTTTCGGTTTGTGTAAGCGAGGCGAGGCGTTCCTGGCGTTCCCGGCGTTCCCGGCGGTGGGTGTGGAAGTTCAGACGTCTGAGCCAGAGGCGCGGCACGCCACAGAGGCAGCAGCGGTCTGCGGGATTCCTTCTGAAAACATTTAAACAGAAAAAAAAAAAACTTCGCTGAGACGTTTCATTGGGAGAAGCCCGCGCTTCACGGCCCTGTGTCAGAGTGATAGCTCAATATAACGGGCATTTAAAAAAAAAAAAAAAAAAAATTCTGTTGCGTTTCTCTTCAGTATTCTCACCTCCTCCTCCTCCTCTTCCTCACTCTTGTGGTGACCTTCTGTGCACGTAAACAGAAGCTGGTCGGGCAGCGGCGGCCGGTTTCGTCGTTTCCCACACCCCCGCCGGTGGTTTCGGTTTTATTGCCTCTGCAGTCCCGCACGCGGGTCACACACTTTATTTTAAACACCGCCCGCAGTGGTGGGACGCCCGCCCACCCCATAATTTGGAGCCTTCTCCTCTCTGCGAACACATGAAATGTGTGTGCGCAGTTACATTTTGGAGCACTAATTCAGTTCAAAATGGAGTTGCTGACCAAAGTTGAAGTTTTAAAAAAAAAACTTATTTGTCTTTATAATGTGTTCTTCCCTGGCTTTCAGTTCCCAAACAAGCTGTTAGTGTCAAAAGGACGTTAATCCTGGCTGCTGGTGTTTTTAATGCAGGCGACTCGATTCGTTTGACACTCGAACGGCAGGCTGTGCCGTCCGGTCAGACGGCGTGATGTCATCGACGTTTGCGGTGCCACTGCCAGCTTTCGGTTGGTCGAGCTCTTCAGCGGTCAGGGAGCGTTTCCGTGCGGTCGCGCGTTCGACCCGCGCCGCCCTCGCCGGGTACGTTCGCGTGTCACGCAGCGGCGAGATGGCGGGACTGCGCGATGTGATTGGTGGAGATTAGCTTCGATTGGCCAGCCAATCGCCAGCTTGGACTAATGGCAGTGTTTTTTTTTTTTGTCTGTGCTGAGCACAATCTCTTATTTGATTGGTTGGGACAATGGGAGTGGCTCACAAAATATGGTAGTTCCCCCCCCATAATGACGGGGCTGCTCAACCCTGTTCCTGGAAATCTACCGTCCTGTGTGTTCCCATTTCAACCCTAATTTGGCACACCCGATTCTACTAATTAGCTGTTCAACGAGATCTCTAGCTGTTGCGTGAGGTGTGGCTTTGTTTACGGGTTGGAATGAAAACGTACAGGACGGTGGATCTCCAGCAACGGGGCTGGGCAGGCCCTGCTCTTGCCGTTGAACGAGGTGTGCTCAGTATGCACAATATTGGTGAAGCACTAACTAACTACCGCAGCCCTGCACACGTGACTCAGGTACTGCGCACACAGAGATGCATCCGGTATAGAGCAGATTAAATGGAGAGCCCGTATGGTCACAACCGCCAAACCACCCCAGGACTCCTCAGGGCAGAGAGGCTGTTCTGGGATCAGCGCTCAAAGAGTGATGGCCCTCTTGTCTCCGTGCCGACACCAGTGGGCACTGATCTGGGGTCAGTCCTGCCGGAACGGGGCGAGGAATGTGGCTGAGGTTTTGGGGGGGCTCCTGGTGTCAGAAGCGGCGGGCGTAGAGGGGAGACCTGATGACCGGGCCGTCCCGCGCGAGGGTCCTGGCTGGCAGAGGTGAGGGGGGGGGTAGACCTGTCCCCCTGGCTGGGGGTGCTCCAGCCGGCCCGTCTCCCCAATGCGTCCCGACAGCACCGGAATGCGAAATATGAACTTTCACACGGCTCCGGAATGGTTTCCACAGCAACCGACAAGACTCGGACGGTGACCCCCCTGTCTGTCTGCCTGCCTGTCTCTCTGGCTGTTGTAGTCCTAACCCCTCTAGGGCTGCTGTGTAGCTGTACCTGTGGAGTGTAGCTAAGACGTGGGCTCTGATTGGATACTCGTGGAGTTGCAGGCAAGACGGCGGGATCCGATTGGGTACCTGTGGAGTTGTAGGCAAGACGGCGGGATCCGATTGGGTACCTGTGGAGTTGTAGGCAAGACGGTGGGGTCTGATTGGATATGTGTGCAGCTGTAGGCCAGACGGTGGGCTCTGATTGGATATGTGTGGAGCTGTAGGCCAGACGGCGGGCTCTGATTGGGTACCTGTGGAGTTGTAGGCAAGACGGCGGAATCCGATTGGGTACCTGTGGAGTTGTAGGCAAGACGGCGGGATCCGATAGGGTACCTGTGGAGTTGCAGGCAAGACGGTGGGCTCTGATTGGATATGTGTGGAGCTGTAGGCCAGACGGCGGGCTCTGATTGGGTACCTGCAGAGCTGTGCCTATAACAGCGAGGCTTTTGTGGATCTGTGTCTGGCCCTGTTGTGGCCACAGCGGTGTCAGTTCTGGAATCATCCGGTCCAGCGCCAGTGTGGAAAATGGACGTAATTATTCAGTTTATTCCTTCGAGAGGCACTGTGGATCACAGAAGAACCGGTGTGATGCTCGCTGCCAGTTAGACATTCCTCTGGGAAGATTTTACATGGAATTCAGAGTGTTGCCCGTGTGATTTCTGTGTGTGTGTGTGTGTGTGCGTGTGTGTGCGTGTGTGCGTACAGGATCGCGTGCACTGGGTATGAATCTGGGCCTGAACGCGAGTGTTATAATGTGGAACCCTGGCGAGCTCCACACAGCGTGGCTCAGGAAAGTGTGTGTGTGTGTGTGTGTGTGTGTGTCTCTCTCTCTCTCTCTCTATCTCTCGCTCACCCTCTCTCTCTCGCTCTCTGAGGAGCATTAATGAGATTGCTGCTGTCTTTGAAAAGAGCAGGATAATGTGTGTGTGTGTGTGTGCGTGCCTGTGTGTGTGCCTATGCCTGTGTGTGTCTGCGTGTGTGTGTGTGTGTGTGTGTGTGTGTGTGTGTGTGGCTGCTCACCCTTTCCCTGCTGATGGCGATGTATCTGCCTGATTACATGTCTGTACATGTCTCAGGCATGTGCGCATGCCTCTGCTTGTCTGTGTGTGTAATGTTGCACATATCCTCTGTTTTTCCTCTGGTGGGTGAATGTGTCCACATGCATTTCTTCTGTGTGTTTACTTACCTGCATTACATGCCTGCTTGTCTGCATGCGTGCATGTATACATGAGCATACTTATTTATGTGTGCATGTGTGTGTGCATATGTGCAAGTGTGTTTGTGTGTGTGCACATGTGTGTGGATGTGCATATGTGTGTATGTGTGTGTGCGCGCGTGTGTGTGTGTGTGTGTGTGTGTGTGTGTGTGTGTGTGCGCGTGTGCGTGTGCATGTGGCATGTTGCTGTGACCCGGCTGGCAGACTGCATGGGCTGCTGTGTCGGTTGTAGAGGTTTTTGCTGCCAGTCTGCTGGTCCCCTTTGCCCGAGCTCGAGCGCTTTCCCCGGGAGCAGCAGTAATGGCTGCTTGGAGCTGCTCGTTTCGTTTTGACGATGTGCTCACAGGACTTCAGTTGTTCATCATTTGGAGTTTATATCATCACATTCGCCTGGTTGGCCGGATCTGATTGGCTGTGTGGTTAGTTGGCACTGGCATCGTCAGGCTTTAGTACATAATAGTGGGCCCTGTCCCTACACTGAAAGCCTATTGATTTTGGCGGGTGTCCCCCAGCATCAACAATTGTGACATCACAGTTGGGCATACACTTGTGACATCACAGTTGGGCAATCAGTTGTGACATCACTACTGTACACACAATTGTGGCTTGTTCGCCTGTCTAGAGTCCTCCAAGGAATACCGTTTTAGCAGAATGTGTGCGCGATCAAGTTCCGGTCAAAAGTAGCAGCAGAAGGTCATTGGTTCCAAGCCCAGTGAGGGAAAAGATTGTGCCCATTTTTTGTCCTCCATATTTGCATTGCTGAAAGCCTTCCCTCGCCAGCTGGCCAAACCAACAGCAGGCACAAATGATCCGTTTTTCAAAGCAGACAAAAAGAATCGCGGCAAACCAAAAGCAAGCATCGCGGGAAGAAGGGAGTGAGGGAAGGGAGGAGTCTAGGGCTCTTTCCTCTGCCCATTCCTCCTTTCTTAGATATACAAGGCTTGTGTGTGACACCAGTGGCATGTAAAGTACCTGTCTTAGTAGAGCCTGAATAATTAATGAAGCACTTTAATGGAAAAGTGTTCTAAAATGGCTTTAGTTCCAGGTTGAGCTGCTTTGTGGGCAGAGTGGAACATGAGGCTTTGTGTCAGCCAATCAGACGCCTCCCCTTGGGTTTAAATACGCTCGTAAGTGACTGGAGCTGAAAATCAGTTAAAGTCTTATTACAGGGGTGTACAGCTCCAAACCCGGATGTGTGAGTGAGTGAGTGAGTGAGTGAGTGAGTGAGTGAGTGAGTGAGTGAGTGAGTGAGTGAGTGAGTGAGTGTGTGTGTGCTCAGTACTTCTGCTAGCGCCCCCCCCCCCCCCAAGTGTCTCCACCCACCTGAGTTTGTCGTCCCTTCATTCATCCGCTCTCGCACCTGCAGCCCTGCTTACCTGCGAGTTTTTCCCTAAAACTAATACCCCCCGCCTCCTCCTCCTCTTCCTCCTCCTGCCCCTCCTCCTCCTCCCCCCCGTGTTGTGTCTTGTTTAGTTTGGCAGTGTTTCCCCCCCAGTGTCTGCTGTGGGTTGGCTCCTCAGAGCTTTAGTTGAGCTGAATGGTTTCTCTTTCTGATCAGGCACCTCTGCAGCCACCCCCGGGGTCCTCGGTGTCAGCGGCCGCCGCAGCAGCAGCAGCGGCAGCGGCAGCTTCTGGAGCCCCACAGGCTTTGAAACTCACCTACCCCGAGACCCTGGACCGCATCAAGGAGGAGTTCCAGTTTCTACAGACACAGTACCACAGGTAGGCCTGTTAATACAGGTAGGCCCAGGGATACATGTAGGCCTCTTACTACAGGTAGGCCCAGAAACACAGGTAGGCCTGTTACCACAGGTAGGCCCAGAGATACAGGTAGGCCTGTTACTACAGGTAGGCCCAGGAACACATGTAGGCCTCTTACTACCGGTAGGCACAGACATAGGCTACTACAGGTATGCCCAGAAACACAGGGGGAAAAGAGCTTCGTCTGCATTGTTCCTGAGTGACCTTTTGTCGCAGAGTTGTCGGAAGATTTTGGTGTGTGTCTGTGCGTGCGTGTTTGTGGCGCGCGCATGTGTGTGTGGGTGTGGGAGAGTGTAAATGGCTGATCTTAAGAGTGGGAATCTGAGACAGACCGCAGGTTGCCAGGGCGACCGGGAGGAAATTGAGGTCCTGAGGGGTGTAGTCAGCAACCCCCCCCCACCTCCTCCCTCAGGTCATGTGACCTGCCTCTGCATGTGGCTGTTTTATAAGGCCCTGGTGATGGGAACCAGACAGGGGAGGGGGGGGGGGGGGGGGGGGGGCGTGGGTGTAAAACAGTGCACTCAGGGGCTGGGATCTGAGAGGGAGGGGGGTGGAAGTGGGCAGCTTGGCGAAATGTGAGAACCCTTTTGGGGGGGGGGGGAGGAGGGGAGAGAGAGAGACTCACAGGGAGCTTTTTCCTGTTTGCTTGCTTCTGCATCACAGGTGGGCCAGATGTGACATCTGATACATCAGCATATATAACAGAGACCCTGCATTTACTGCTCTGTGTGTGTGTGTGCGTGCGTACGTGTGTGTGTGTGTGTGTGTTTGTGCTTGTGTGTGTGTGTGTGTTTGTGCTCGTGTGTGTGTGTGTGTTTGCGCGTGTGTGTGTCTGTGTGTGTTTTTGTATAGTGTGTGTGTGTGTGTACATGCATATGTACAGCATGTGTCTGTATGGTGTGTGTACATATGTATTTATATGTGTGTACTGTGTGTGTGTGTGTGTGTGTGTGTGTGTGTGCAGGTGTGTAATAGTATAATAGGTAAGGAGTTGGTCTTGTAACCTGAAGGTCGCAGGTTCGAGTCCCCAGTAGGACACTGCCGTTGTACCCTTGAGCAACGTACTTAACCTGCATTGCTCCAGTGAGTCGCTCTGGATAAGAGCGTCTGCTAAATGGCTGTAAACTAAACTAAACTAAACTAAACTACAGGTGAAGGATGAGCCTCCATGGACCTGTACCTGTCATTAGTGCTCCTGTCCTTACTGTGTTCCTCAGACCAGAGAGGAACAACCTGGACAGCTTCAACAGTAACAGACAGAATGAACCAACGATACACACATTCAGACACGCACACACGCACACACACACCCCTAGACACACACACACACACACACACACACAGTAATAGCAGGGCTTAATTCCACTTTTAGCCATTTTGATCCTGGCTAGTGGCTGATTGCTGGGTCTGAAGAGGTCTTTAAGGAAAGAGGATGCTGGGAAATGAGAGGGGATTAGGGGGAGTGGGGGGGGATGAGTTTGGGGGGGGGGGGGGGGGTCCTGACTCCGGGGGGAGTCTGGGAGTGTGAAGAGGGTATTAGCTGCTTTCTGTGCGCTAACGTCAGTCCCTGTGGAGAGATCTGTGCGGACGCGCTCCTGTGCATCTTTAATGGCTTCTAATGACTAGTTCAGACAACCCTCTGAATGAGGTCTCTCTGGCGTGCTGTGTGTGTGTGTGTGTGTGTGTGTTTTGTGTAGAGAGTGTGTGTGTGTGTGTTTAGTGGAACCTGTTTGCTGTGTGTGTGTGTGTGTGTGTGTGTGTGTGTGTGTGTGTATGCGTATGTGTTTGTTTTGTGTTGGAGAGGTTTGGGTTTGTGGTGTGTGTGCTCATGTGTGCCTGCACATGTGTGTTCGTGTGTGTTTTCGTATTTGTGTGACTGTGTTTGCGTACGTGCACCCACAACTATTGTGAGTTTTATTTTGTTTTGTGTGTGTGTGTGTGTGTGTGTGTGGGGGTGTGAGAAAGAGAGAGAACATGTGTCTACACTTTAAACCAGCTCTTCCTGTGGGGTTTGTGGTTGAGGTTTCCTTGCTTGAAGCCATGGGTGGCTCTGCAATGCGATCCGAGTCGTTTTACGTGTGTGTGTGTGTGTGTGTGTGTGTGTGTGTGTGTGTGTGTGTGTGTGTGTGTGTGAGAGTGTGTGTGTGTGTGTGTGTGTGTGCGTGTGTGTGTGTGTGTGTGAGAGAGAGTGTGTGTGTGTGTGAGAGTGACTGAGCATGTGTTTGTGGTTAGAGTTATGGCTCTTTGCTCTGGGTTGTAAAGGCTGTGTTTCTGTGGCCTGTGTGTTTGTTATTGGGAGGTGATGGTTGGCTTGTGAATTCCCTTGTGTGTGCTGAGGGCAGGGGGGAGGGGGGGTTGTTTTTAAGTTCTGCGCTGTGGTTTAGAAACGTTTCTGGCAGTTTGTCTGCATGGGTGTGTCTGTCTGTGTAAGTGTATGTGTGAGTGTATGTGTATGTGTTTCTGTCTGTGTGTGCATGCGTGCGTACGTGTCAGTGTGCTTGTGTGCATGTGCATGTGTGTCTGTCTGTCTGTCTGTCTGTCTGTGTCTGTTTGTGTGTGTCTGCGTGAGTGTGTGTGTGAGTGTGTGTGTATGTATGTGTGTTTCTGTCTGTCTGCGCGTATCTTTGTGAGTGTATGTGTGTGTGTCTGTGTGCTTGTGTGTGTGTGCGTGCGTGCGTGCGTGCATGCGTGCGTGCGTGTGTGTGTGTGTATGTGTGTACTGTGGCATTGTGGGAAGGCTCTTTGGGGGAATTGCTGTAATCTGTCTCTGCTGGCCTACATTTTTTCCTGTCCTTTGCATCAGCACCTTTTCTCTCTGTTATACTGTGAGGCCGTCAGTTTGGGTATCCATCAGACCCCTGTGCACTGCGTTAATGAGACACTGTGTGTGTGTGTGTGCACTGCGTTAATGAGACACTGTGTGTGTGTGCGTGTGTGTGTGCACTGCGTTAATGAGACACTGTGTGTGTGTGTGTGTGTGTGTGCACTGCGTTAATGAGACACTGTGTGTGTGTGCGTGTGTGCGTGTGTGTGTGTGTGTACGTGTGTCTCTATGTCTGTCTGTCTGTGTGTACTGAATGTGTCTGTATGAGCGTGAGTGTGTGTGTGTGTGTGTGTGTCTGTTGGTGTGTGTGTGTGTGTGTGTGTGTGTGTGTGTGTGTGTGTGTGCGTGTCTGTTGGTGTGTGTGATGTGTGTGTACGTGTGTCTGTCTGTCTGTGTGTACTGAATGTGTCTATGTGAGCGTGAGTGTGTGTGTGTGCTCTTCTGTGTGTGTGTGTGTAAGGGGGGGGGGAGTGGGGAGGGGAGCACAGACAGATTCTTCCTGGGTGAAAGTTCTGGGGGGGGGGATTAATGGCCGTCCCTGGCGGGGTGATGAATGACTCCATTTTGGGCAGCGGCAGCTCCAGCAGGCGCTGGAGGGGAGCGGGCGTGTGCTTATTACCTGTTGCAGGCTGGTAATGGGGCCACATTAATCACAGTGTTATTTCCCACGTCTTCGCCTGTGAATGCGTCTCCATGGCAGCCACGTGGGGGGAGGGTGGGGGGGGTGAAATACGGCCTTGGGTGTTGGTGGATGGGGCGAGCAGGGCTGGTGTTTTTGGATCTGTCCTGGGGGTTTTGGGGAACCCCTGTTTCTGCTGCTCGGTGTGTGTTTCTGCTTATGTTTGTGTGTGTGTTCGGCCGAGTGTGTGCGTGTGTGTGTGCGTGTGTGTGTTTGGAGGACAGTGACTCACTCCTAACCCACGGGTCCTCTGCTGCAGACTCACCTGGCCAAAGTAAACAGATTCACGGAGCTTGGGCTCCTGGCCCAAAGAAAACACAAACCTGCTGCTGAGTGGAATTCACTTCTGCTGTGTGTGTGTGTGCGTGTGTGTGTGTGTGTGTACTGTGCTGTTAAACTAATGTGTGCTTTTTAATCTCTCTCTCTCTCTCTCCCTCCCTCCCTTCCTTCCTCCCTCTCTCCTTCTCTCTCTCTCACAGTTTGAAGCTGGAGTGTGAGAAGCTGGCTACAGAGAAGACTGAGATTCAGAGACACTATGTGATGGTGAGTTTACGCCCTCTACAGTGGTCTGATTGGCTGACTGTTCCCCCCCATTTATCTTATTGGCTGACTGTTCCCACCCCCATTGCTCTTATTGTCCCGCCCCCCGACCTTTGACCCAGGAAGTGTTCACGCTCAAAGCACAAGACTTCATGGTGCGGAAATACAAACGCATACACTGAGCACCAGTGCTTGTCAGAAGGCTTCATCGGGGGCCTTTAACACTACATTGGATGGAGCGGTTATTTGATTAATTCTGACACGTAGGGGGGTTAAATCGTGGTTGAGTGCCTACATTTCCCAGAGTGCTGAGTGTTTTCTGTCGCCGCTTGTGTTGGTAGCTCCCCTGTCACATGCAGAGGTGGGAAGTTCAGGGGTCAGGAAGTGAAAGTCCTGGCTGAGGAGTTGTGCTAATCGTCCAATCCTGGTGATTGGAACTAAGCCAGGAATTACTGGGGAGGACTTTTACTTTCTGAACCTGGATTTTCCACCTCTGGTCACACCTCGCCCCCCCCCCTACCCCACCCAGGGCTGGGTACAGTTTGCTGCCCTCACCCTGGGGTGGGGGGGGGGGTCTCGAATAAAGATTTTTTGGAGGGTCTAGCGGGAGCGCGAGCGATGCGATGACGAGCCGCAAACCCAGCAGGGCCCTGAAAGGCCTCCAGCGGGCCCGGGTTCGAGGCCTCGGCGCTAGGCCGCCGTCGCCGCGGGAACCGGCTCTGAGGTTTCCAGGCGCCCCCTTGTGGTTAAAACCCTCGAATCGGCGTCGCCCGCCCCCCCGCCCCCCTCCCCCCTCGTGACGCGGTCCCGCACCTGCTGCGGGTTCGGGCGGGATGCGTGCTGGCGCGGGACGGGTTCTTGGCAGGGAGCGACTCGTTTTTTTTCTTCGTCCTTTTTTTTTTTTTTTTTTTTCCCCCTTCTTCTTTTTGGCAATTAACTCTGAAGTTTCGGTGTCGCCTAGCAACAGTAGAATCTTGGCAGGCGCTAGGAATACAACAGGCAGCTGTCAGGAGTGAGCTGGTTTATTGAAAAGCAGCCGCCTGCCAGCCTAATTCAGAACGGGTGTGCCACCCCCCACCCCTCCCCCCCACCCCCTCCTCCTTTTGAAGATTGGCATTTGGGTGTCTGCTGTTTGTTTATTTATTTATTTTGACTTGAATTTTAAAAAAGGCTTCAGACTGAGGGATTTTTTTGTGCGTGTCTGTTTTGCAGGCAGACGTGTGTGTGTGTGTTCGTGTGTGCGTGCGTGCGTGTGTGTGTGTGTGAGCGAGCAAGTGTGTGTGTGTGTTCCTGTCCTTAACTTCTGGGTTTGCTGGCTGCTTTGTTTTGTTGTGACGAATGCTTATTGAGATGTCTCTCTCTCTCTCTCTCTCTCTCTCTCGTTCGCAGTACTATGAGATGTCGTACGGCCTGAACATAGAAATGCACAAACAGGTGAGGGGCTTTTGTTCTTCTGTGCCAGGTAACCGTCCTGTGGATGACATGTGCAGCACCACCTCGCTGTCTCTTCGTCTCTCTCCTTCTTTTTGTCTCTCTGTCTCTCCCTTTTTCTGTCTCTCTCTGTCTCTCGTTCTCTGTCTTTTTAAAGGGGGATGAACTGCTTGGAAAACTTTTGGCTTTCTTTGCTTTCTGTTTGAAAGACAAAACAAGGAAAAGATTTTTAATTTATTAGGTTTATTTGTCCCCCCCTCCTCTCCCTTTTTCCCTCCCCCTCCCACCTTCTGCCTTCTTCCTCTCTCTCTCCCGGTTTTCCCCATCCCCCTCTCCACTCCCTCCCTTCCCTCTATCCCCCTCTTTCTCTCCTGAAGATGTAATTTGCCCGTTGCCATCTACTAACAAGAAATCATTGTTTCTCCCAGGGTGGGTGATGGATTTCTGTAGCAGAGTGGGGGCGGGGGGTGGGGTGGGGGTTGGGGGAGGGGTGGTCACTGTCTGTCTGGAGATGAATGAGGAGAGGGGGAGGGAGAGGGAGGGAGAGAGGGAGAGAGGAGGAGGGGAGGGGTTGAGGTGTTCACCACCCTGTTAATAAATCACATCTGAGTTGCTGATGTGGACCAGTGGCGGGGGTGGGGGGGGCTGGAGGTTGGGGGGGTGGTACATGCAATCACCCCCCCACTCCCCATCCCCCCCCCCCCAGCACTTTGGAGCCGATTGCCGCTTCCCCCCTGGCGCTGCAGCTCTCTCCCAGGGGGCTGCGGACGCCGCGGCTAGCTTCTCGCTGCCGAACGTGTAGCCGCTCCGCCCGGCTCCGCTCCGCTTTGCTCAGCTCCGCTCCGCGGTTTACAGGTGGCGCTCTGCGCCGGCGGCTCTGAGGACGCGCCTCGCGTGCGGTAAAGCGCTGGGACGCCTGCCGCGTCCCCCGCAGCGCGCCAACGTGCGTTTAACGAGGGCGCAAACGAGCCGAGCGTCGCTACGTCCTGTGGCTAGCCTCGTGCTCTCCTCGCGTCTGCCTCCTTTCACCCTGCCAGAGCTGGCAAAATCCAGGTTCGGAGAGTCCAAAAGTCCGTCCCAGTATTCTGTTCCATCCACCTGGATTCCCCAGCCGGGAAGTAGAGCTAATCACTGAAATCAGCTGCTGGCTCAGCGAGTTCATGGGTGGGAGGAAAAACACGGCTGGACTTTCACTTTCATAACACCTGGACTCTCCACCTGTGCTCCCTGTGTCCGCCCAGTGCTCAGGTACCCTGGTGATTATCCTCCTCTGTCCTTCCACACGATGAGCCAGTGGGACAGAGCCCCCCCCCCCCACCCCCTCTACTGGCTGGTCTGGGTACTGCAAGCAGCCCTGTGTGGGTGGAGTTTAAATGTGGGTGGAGCTTGGGTTGGCTAGTGTGGAAAGGGTCATTGTGGTAGGGGGGTGGAGTCAGTATGCCTGTGAGTGTTCTGCAGAGCTGTGGGTGGAGCCAGCTGGGCTGGAGGCGGGGTCAGTGTTGCAGGGGGGAGGGGTCTGTGTGGTGTGGGTGGAGCCTCTTGTCCTGTGAGCCTGTGAGTGACAGCTACTATCCCTGTTGTTATTTTGCAGACGGAAATCGCAAAGAGGCTGAACGTGATCTGTGCCCAACTCATCCCCTTCCTGTCACAGGAGGTGAGCGCAGTACACACACGCACACACACACACACACGCACACACACACACACACACACACCGAGGTCCTGACTCTCCGTGCTCATTAAAAATCCCTCAGCATCCATTGCAAAGTGTAATGGTTCCCCCCCGGTATCCTGGCTAAATTCCCAACCTGGCGCTCTCAACCTGCCAACTAATCATCCCCTAGGATAATTGGCTGAATATCGTTCTCTCCCTCTCCACCTCAGCTGATGTGTAGTGAGCGTTTTGGCACAAAATGGCTGCCATGCATCACACAGTGGTGGCGGTTGAGGCCAGTTTCCCCCTCATCACTGTAAAGTGCTCGGAGTGTGAGAAAAGTGCTGCATAAAATGCCAGCCATTATGCTTTACTATTTACGATTGGATTCACAGACTCACCGATACAGACGCACACAATCGCAGAGAAGACGGCACAGGAGCATGTACTTCTAATGAAAGGACACTACCACCTCTTTTTTTAACAAGCTAATTATCCCAATTTATGTGCTGTTCACAGCTGAACTAGCTCTGAAAGATCACATGGTCATCGTGTTAGCGTGCTTGCTGTTAGCTAGTCCTGAGGTTATATCCAATCAGCCTTTGTGTTGCTAGGACTCATGCATATGTGTTCATTTTAGTATTTTCGGCATTGACACCGTCGAGCACCTCTGACACCCCCCCCCTCTAATTCAGTAATGGTTTGTTCCTCCTCAGCACCAGCAGCAGGTGGTCCAGGCCATGGAACGCGCCAAGCAGGTGACTATGGGGGAGTTGAATGCGGCGATAGGGGTACGTGGACTCCCCCTTCTGCCTCCCACAGTGTGTACCTCCATCTTCTGCTTCCATCTATTTATTTACTTATTTTTGTTCATTTTGTTTTTTTGTTTTTTTTGTTTGGTTTTTGGAAAGGGGGAAGCTGTCCTGTTCCCTACACCTCATGTACACACAGTTAGGAAGAGAGGGAGGGAGGTAGGGGGGGGATTCTGTGTGAGAAAGAGAGTGAGATGTTGAGAGGTTGAGGGCGGTGGATTGACTGCTCTGCGTTTTGGAGGGAATGACCTAACGCGTTTGCAGCGAGGCTGAAAAGTGAGGCTTCTTAACGCAATCAGCTCCCTTATAAATGAATATTTGACAATTTGGCGTGATTACCCAGGGTTCCCTGAGCTCGTTAAGTATGGTGGACTTCCGTTCAATTCATGACAGGAAGTAGGAGTATTTGGAAAGCTTGATACTGATTGGCCAAAAAGAAAAACAATAATGTGAGGAAGTGGGAAGAAATCTCAGGAGGAACTTGTCAATAGAGAGGGGGGGAGCGAAGCCCAGCCCGCGTCAGGAGTTCAGTTTAGGCTAACTGCTAACAGGGAGGTGATGGGGACTCTATCAGAGAGAATGGTCACTGTGCTTGGGCTGTTTACAGGCTCCGGTAATAGACTTCCTGTAAGAGCAGAGTGCCTGCTTAGTGCCCTAGAGAGAAAATGGTGCACAGAGTTTAAGGGTTTTTGGTTCACAGTGGTTCCGTTTGCACAGTCACTGTTTGCATAATCACAGTGTTTCAGTTTGCACAGTCACAGTGTGATGTCACAGTGTTTCAGTTTGCACAGTCACAGTGTGATGTCACAGTGTTTCAGTTTGCACAGTCACAGTGTGATGTCACAGTGTTTCAGTTTGCACAGTCACAGTGTGATGTCACAGTGTTTCAGTTTGCACAGTCACAGTGTGATGTCACAGTGTTTCAGTTTGCACAGTCACAGTGTGATGTCACAGTGTTTCGGTTTGCACAGTCACAGTGTGATGTCACAGTGTTTCAGTTTGCACAGTCACAGTGTGATGTCACAGTGTTTCAGTTTGCACAGTCAAGTGTGATGTCACAGTGTTTCAGTTTGCACAGTCACAGTGTGATGTCACAGTGTTTCAGTTTGCACAGTCACAGTGTGATGTCACAGTGTTTCAGTTTGCACAGTCACAGTGTGATGTCACAGTGTTTCAGTTTGCACAGTCACAGTGTGATGTCACAGTGTTTCAGTTTGCACAGTCACAGTGTGATGTCACAGTGTTTCAGTGTCTTTGGTCACGGTCAGCTCCTTTGGTTGTTGAGTGAATGTTTTTGCGGTTGGCTGCGCAGTCACCACCCCCACCCCCTCCCCCTCCCCCCAGCAGAGGTGACCACGCCCTGCTGTGTTAACGTGCGCCTCCCCCCTCCCCCTCCCCCTCCCCGTTCCAGCAGCAGCTGCAGGCTCAGCACCTATCCCAGCATGCAGCGCAGGGCCTGCCCATGGGGGCCCACCCCTCCAGCCTGCAGCACCCGGGCCTGGCTCTGGGGGCCGGCTCCGGCCTGCTGGCCCTCCCCGGAGCCCTGGGGGCCCAGCTGGCCGCCAAGGAGGAGCGCGCTCACCTGGAGGCCATTGCCGAGCAACACAGAGGTAGGGGGCGGGGCCAGACCTGGGGGCGAGGCCTGACTGGGGGCGGGGACAGGCGGACAATGCAGCCAGTCTGGGGGCGGGGCCAGGCTGGGGGGGGGGGGTGGAGTCAGATGGAGGGTGGGCCCAGACTCAGGGTTGGGACAGACTGAGGGAGGAGCCAGACTGGGGGCGGGTCTATATGCAGGGTGGGGCCAGACTGGGGGTGGGGCATCACTGAGGGCGGGGCCAGGGTCGGATGCTGTGGTTATGGTGACCGGTGATCCTCCCCAGTCAGAGTTCTGTGATTGGGTGGTCCTCTCTCATTGGTGCCTTTTGATTGGCGCTCTCTCTAAGTGGCGCCCTCTGGTTGGTGGGTTAATCACATTGCTGTTCCTCATTTCTGTTCTTGCTGACCGCTGGGGACGTGGGGCTGTGTGGCTGACCGGGCTGGATAAAGACCGTGAGGCGGGACCTGTGAGTACAGCGCTCCATCACCGCTCATCTCTCTCAAACCGCTTTCTCTCTCTCTCTTTCCCTCTCAAACCGCTTTCTCTATCTCTCTTTCCCTCTCAAACCGCTTTCTCTCTCTCTCTTTCTCTCTCTCTCTGTTCCTCTCCATTACTTTACTTTCCTCTCTATCTCTCTTGAAGTCTCCCCCTGCAAAATTCCCTCTCCTTTTCTTTCGCTCTTTTCTCAGTCGGGAAATGTCTTCCGTTCTTTTCCTCTCCAGACGCCCTGTTAGCGTGCGCGCTAAGTACCCGTCCCACGCTGACATCGTCAGAAAAGAGCTCTCATTTCGACGGGCTCTTTTGTTTCGGTGTTTCTGTCAGAGTGTGCGTTCTCATTACCTCTCATTTCTCTCCCCCCGTGGCCTTCTGCTCTCGCTTTATTCCTCCTCTCCTCTCCTCCTCTCATCCCCCTCTCCCAGAGCTCCCTGTCCAATGGAGATAAGGGTCGGGGCTCTGAGTACCTGAGCAACGGGAAGAGGAGGAAGCCGGAGGAGAAGGAGTTCATGACCGACTACGTGAGTCCTCTCCCGGGCTGAAAGGTCCAGGTTCAGAGAGTCAGAAAGTCCACCCCAGGATTCTGCTCCAGCTAGCCTGGATTTGCTAATCGGCACAGTTCAGAGAGAGCGAGAGAGCAAGAGAGAGAGTGAGACAGAGAGAGTGTGAGAGTGAGACAGAGAGAGTGTGAGACAGAGAGAGTGAGAGAGTGAGACAGAGTGTGAGACAGAGAGAGTGAGACAGAGAGAGTGTGAGACAGAGAGAGTGAGAGTGAGACAGAGAGAGTGAGAGAGTGAGACAGAGAGAGTGTGAGACAGAGAGAGTGAGAGTGAGAGTGTGAGACAGAGAGAGTGAGACAGAGAGAGTGTGAGAGAGAGAGAGTGAGAGTGAGACAGAGAGAGTGAGAGAGTGAGACAGAGAGAGTGTGAGACAGAGAGAGTGAGAGTGAGAGTGTGAGACAGAGAGAGCGAGCGTTCTGCGCTGAGTCCGCTCCAAAACTCCAGAAAATAAAGATGGCGGTCGCACGCGTTAAAGACGACGCGTGAGGTGATGACATCATTAGCGCCGCGCCCGTCCAAACCAGTGAGCAGGCTCCCGCGCCGTTGGCTTGGTAACAAAAAAAAAAAAAGTCCGGTACAATTTGTGTGGTGTGAAACCAAACTGGCACGAACGAAAGGAGAGGTTTAAAAAAAGAAAAAACGAAAAAAACACGAAGATCGCTCTGGTTTAAACTCAACTGAAGCAGATGTGAAAGCTGGCGTCAGTCCGTCGGCCAATCATGTCCAGTTAAATTCATAGTAAAATGTTTCCTTGTTGGCAGGAAATGCGCTGGTCAGCTTTCAAAGCCCCCCCCCCTGCCCCCCCCCATCTCACATGCCTCTCTGTCTTCCAGGGCAGCGACGCTGACAAGAGCGATGACAACCTGGTCGTGGATGAGGTTCGAGTTTATATATATATTTGTTTATATATTTCTAACGTTTTCTGTTTGGCTCGTTCGGTTCTGCAAGCGGTTTTTTGACCTGAAGCGGAATCCTCGTCAGCCTGTCTCTCTCGTCTCTCTGTTCTCTGTCCATCTCTCCATCTGTTTCTCCGTCCGTCCCTCTGTCTCTGTTCTCTGTCCATCTCTCCATCTGTTTCTCCGTCCGTCCCTCTGTCTCTGTTCTCTGTCCATCTCTCCATCTGTTTCTCGTCGCTCTCTGTCTCTTTTCTCTGTCCATCTCTCTTCCATTGTTCTCCTCTCCTTCATCTCCATTCCTTAATCTCTGGGGCTTTTCTTTTCTCCTTTGATGGGTTTTATTGCTCTGGTCATTTCAAATAGCCCTCTTTAAATATTGAATAAAGAGCTTATAAAAGTTTAAAATTAGCTTTGCTTCTCTCTCTCTCTCTCACTCACTCTTCCCTGATTCATTTGCACTGACATCAGTCCTTGAGATTAAAATGTTCCTCCAAGGTCACAGAGTCAGGAAGTGAGTTCAAGGAAGTGTGCGACTGATTGCGTCTTGAGATTAATATTTTAAAGGTCCGAAGCAGGAAAGTGTATGGCTGCGACAGGAAGTGATGCGTTGATGTATTGATCCTGATCCTGGCAGGTCCCAGCCCCTGTTCATCTGGGCTGAAGGATGCAGGTTCTCCGTTGCAGTTTTGGGGGGGGGGGTGGGTGTGAGCAGGAAATGATGTAAGTTGTTCAGTGAGCAGGTGTGAATGGGCAGTTGGTCAGTGTGTGTGGGGGGAGGGTCTGTGATTGGTCAGTGATGTGAGGTCAGGACAGCACAGACCTTGCCCGCATTCTGATGCGGACCAAAGACCCCCACCCCCTATAGCTGTCCTATTTCTTCTTCAGTTTCCTTTTGGGGTAGTAATGTATATCTGTGTAAAGTAATGGTTAGCTTTGTAGTGGTATTTGCTTTTGTCTGTGATATTAATTGTATATATATATATTTTTGGGCAAACTGAGCACTATTATTGATTATTACGGCCACAGTGTGCCTTCTTGGTGATGGTGCAGTTTTGTCTGAGACATCACGGTGACGTTCTCCGGTTTTGTAAGTGTGTGTGCCCTGCTGAGTGACTGTTCTGTGGTTTGTGAGGTCTTCCTGTGTGTGTATGTGTGTGTGTGTGCCCTGCTGAGTGACTGGTTTGTGAGGTCTTCCTGTTTTCTGTGCGTTCCCAGGACCCCTCGTCCCCCCGCAGCGTGCAGTCCTACTCGTCCCGGGAGAACGGGCTGGAGAAACTCCCCGCCTCCCGAAAGGAGGCCCCGCC